>NW_015622175.1:151919-219737 GCF_000836295.1 Verruconis gallopava | reverse complement strand
TCTCTCTTATCTTCCTCATTCTCCTCTCCTTATATACCCTCACCATATCATATGACACCTGAGGCCCTTGCTCCTGTATCACGTGATGCCCTTTAGAGTATGAACCATTTTCCCCAGTACAGTAGTTACTTTTAGTAAAAAAATAGTAGTAATAAAAATTAAGCAGTGTTATATCTGATAATCCTAAGTCTAAAGTAAATCTCCTTCTTTTTCTCTTATTCTCCCTTCTTTCTCTTCTTTTCTTATAAGCTATTTTCTTTACCTCCTTTTTCTTATCTTATATACTATCCCTATCTTTTTTAATATTTTTTAGATAGTATAATCTAACCTAAACCAGGCTAAGGAGATAGATTATAAACTTTAACTCTTTTAGGATCTGTAATATAATATATCCTAAAATTAGGTAATAAAAGAGTTTTAGAAAACTGATTTTATCTTTATATAATTAGAGGAGACTAGGTAGTAAAACCTTAATTTCTTTTTTATTACTACTTAAGGAATAATACCTTAGATATAATAATCTTAATAAATTCTAATATTACTATATCTTTCTTCTTATTAATCTCCTCTATAGGTCTATACTCTTATTTTTTATTTTAACCTACTATATTTCTAGTATTATAAGTAGAGACTATCCTCCTTTAGATTTTAGGTATAGCCTTACTTCGGGTGCTAATTGTAAAGGTTTTAGGCTAACTACTATTTTAGGGGGTAGGATACTTAATATTAAGGCCTTCCTAAGGGTAAGAAAATTAAGAGGGAGAGAGAAGCCTCCCACAGATGGGAACTATAAAGAAGCTTAGAAATAAAATAAGATAGTTAAGATAAGGATATAAAAGAAGATAAAGTAAATAGGGAAGAGTAAAGTAAAGATAAAGTAAAATAAAGTAAGGCAAAGTAGGGTAAAGTAAAGCAAAGTTCTGTATAAGGTAAAGTAAAGCTGGTTTTCTGTTATCTTATTCTTGTCTAAAGCTATCACTCTCTTATCTTCCTTACTCTCCTCTTCTTATATACCCTTACCATATTATATAATATCTGAGGCCCTTGCTCCTGTATTATGTGATGCCCTTTAGAGTATAAACCATTTTCCCCAGTACAGTATATGCATGTGTGCGTGTGTGTTTCGTTATCCTTACATCCTTTATTTTATTCTGGGTGGACAACTATAACGGTTGATTAATGGAGAGAAATTTGTTTAAGAATAGGAAATTCTGTCCAGTGGGAAATTGTACGAATACATTGCTAATAAGTAAAAGCAGCGAAATTTCTTAGTATAATATAAGATAATATATTTTTCTCTTTAATGGATTTTTTACCTTGACATCAATATACTATTTAAGCCTTAGTTTATATACTTTATTTTGATATAAAGAGAGTACAGAATATATAACTCTTGTAGAGCATTTAGTCATTCTATAAATAAATGCTATTCAAAATGAGTTATTTGAAATCAATCATTAAATTGAAGGAAAATTGCGAAATTCTGAACCATTATTATCCAGTTTCTTTTTCTTTTTTTTTGGCAAGATGGCTTGATTTATAAGCTAGTATAAAGGTTCTCTCCACAATTCTGGTGATAAAAAGGTGGAGCGCTGTCTAATTTATATTTCTGGTACAAAGTAGATCTGCATGTTTCATGAGTCGCCTCCTGGATCTGAGCCTGCTAGCAAGCGTCCCCGGTCGAGGATCTTCCGCTGGATCCTTGCGGCAATCAAGCCACGTACGTCCGCCATGCTCTCTTTGGCCTCTACATTCTGCACGATGCGATGCGATACTTTTAGATAAATTTAGGAAAAATATTCGGGCCGTGGGATTCTGTATCCTCGGCTGCTCAGAACCATATGGACGCAATGCAGCATCTCGCTTATCGTTCCGCCGTCGCCGTCGCCGTCGGAAGTGACGTACTCACTCTCCACACCCTCCCTGCTTAGCGAAATCCCGTTCTCCACAGGACAACCGTAGGAGTGCAGCAAGTCCACGCGTCTAATCTTGCACATCACCGTACCACAGTATATACAGCTGTGAACTGCTGGACGTTTTCGATTTCCAGCTCCAAGAGCTTGGCACGTCTTGGCTCCCGGATGTACGCCTGTGTCGCGTGCTGCCAAATCCCTAACCTTGCAGAACAATTCTTTCAAGGTTTTCTTTCTGCTCTTCGGTTTTTGTTTCTGGAATTGCGTCCTTCTCTTCGTTTAGAATGATCTTGCCCAAGGGATTTCGCATTGCACTATCTGCCGTCGTGTTGATTTTTATTCTGTTCGCCCTCCTGCCGTTGCGACACAGCAAGCACCTCCTCACTCCATTTCTTTCCAGCCACAACCGCGACCGGCGCCTGCATCTGCTAATCGTCGCAACAAGCAGCAATCTCAACTTCTGCAGGCTCTTTCTGTCGTCTTCTATCCTCTCGTACCCTGCCCCTGTCCTGATTGATTGGGAGGGGGCTGGGGAGTACAATGCATCCGAGACTCACCTGGCCAAAGTCAGCGGAGTTCTCCGCTACCTCAGGTCCCTGCCGAGAAGTAAAGATGACGACTTGATTTTGATGGTGGATGGCTACGACGTTATATTCCAGCTCGGTCCGGACGTGCTGATCAAACGATACTTTGATGCAATCAACGCAGCCAACGACCGATTGACAAGGCAGTTTGGCACCGTACAGGCGTCGCAGAACGGTGTGCGGAACAGCATTTTGCTGGGCCCTGATAAGCAATGCTGGCCATATGATCTTCGACGTCTCGCATGTTACGCCGTTCCAGAGTCTCCACTCCCGCCTAAAGCCTTCGGTCCCTTGACGGACGATGACGATGCACAACACGCTCGGCCACGATGGCTCAATTCGGGCACCATCATAGGCCCAGCTGTGGACCTGCGCAAAATGTTCGAGGCAGTGGTGTCAAAGATAAATAAAACATTCGATGATGAATACGGATTGCACGGGTCTGACCAGCTGTATCTTTCCGACGTTTGGGGAGACCAAGAGTTCATGCGCGAGTTGAACAGGCCGGGCAGTGCTGGTGCTCCGAAGCGTCCTGATATTCCGCCACATGAAGAGGTCCCTGGATTCATCTTGAAGGAAGAGAATCTCGCTGTCCCGTCCCGTGACTCTCGTGACCTTGAACTCCACATGGGACTTGACTATGAGTCGCGCTTGTTTCAAACGGTCTCTTTTTACGAAAAGTACATCGACTGGATCACGTTCGAACAGACGCCAGTATATTATGAGTCCGAAAGCGTCAGCAGACGCGCAATAAGATTTCCTGAAGATGTTAGATTGGCTAGTAAGCCATTCTCGAAGATTCATGATTACACGCGGCTGTCGGAAACCGAGTGGACCGACGTACCTCTCGGAGTCAACGTCGTGACGGGATTTGCTTTTCCAGTTTTGCACTTCACTGGTGACAAATCTTTTCGCGACAGCTGGTGGAATCGGATGTGGTTCTATCCATACGCTGAACGGTTGTTGCATTTCGGAGGCATAGACAGCACAAACAGGATCGGAGACGGACGCATCAATGATGCTAACTGGTTCAAAGACGAACCCTACAATAGTACGGAAAGACTGCAGTCAAGTGTCAGTGCCTGGAGCGATACTGGAAAGCCGCTAGGTTGGGATGAACTTTGCAAAGTTCACGAGACATTGCTCTTTCAAGGTGTTGATGCTACGCCGAATGATGCCATAGTGGCATGAAATACTTAGGCAAATGATTGCTTTGAAATGGGAGCGGGCGTAGCAATTTGTTATTTAAAAGTCCATGATACCCAAACTCAAACCCGAAATAGCTCTTAGCGTCTATCTCTTCGGAAATTTAATGCATTTAGAACTGAAGGTTATCACAAAAAAAGGTCTAATCGGGCGCAACGAACAGCAGCCTACGAGGCGGCAAGACGCCGAATTTGTCATATTGCACTCGTGTCCAGACTGCGTTGACAATTGTTGTTCATTCTCACGTCTGACAGTTGAAACCTTTTTTTTTGTTCAAAAATGGACATTTTCCTGGCCAGCGTCAATTCGTTCCACATGGTGATGGTATTAACACTGGCTAACTTACCGATGATGTCTGGTTCAGGCTCAAAAGCAAACACGATTACTTGCTGAGGATGCGTGTGGACAGTTCTTTCTAGTTAAATTGAAGCTCAAAGTTATACTGTGCGACAAATGAAGGTCTTTAAAACGATTGCTTCTCTGAAGACGGATCATTTGATCTGAAACGAGGTGCTTGGGTCAACGCGTAACCTTCCCGAACGGTGGTTAGTAGCCCAATGCTGACGTGTAGGCTTCCAAGTGTATGAGAACCATAGACCACGGCTCGTGAACATCTTTATATGAATGACAAGTCCATCTCGCCATGTTAGTAATCACAAATTCTGAAGAGCTTGCGGTGTGGTGACCCGCGATCTCCCGCTTGAAGCATTTCCATTCACGCCACTCCATGTGCGCGCAATCTTGTGCCGCAGAACCTTAAATTGCCAGTTGATCTCTCTGAGGCCGGAATACAAAACAGAGCTACGAAGTAGTTCGTATTCCCTATGTGATGTAATTTGGTCGGTGCGATGAGAGTGTCATCGGCCAAAATCACTGCTAGTGAATAAAGAGTCTTGAAAGAGCACAAAGCGGAAGAGATAGGCACGAGAAATGTGGCATCACCTATACCTGCCGTGTTAGAAGATTGTTCCAGGTCAACAACCAGGTATTGTGAGACGATAGAGATCAATACTTCGTGGCTTGGACGATCAGTTGTTAGTTATTCGACGTTCCATATTCAGCCGCCGCTTGGCAACAGAGCAACCATCTGTGCTCTGTCCGAGCACGATTGAGACCTTCTATTTCCTACGTTTGGCAAAACGTCTCCAGAACCACGGGCAAAACCAGGCCAGCTACCAGGATAACAGCGCGATTCATTATGAGGCGATTTTGAAGGAACGGAAGCGTGCGAAGTAACCAATGTCGCGCCCCAAAGATGCCCCACCTTTGAGAAGGGGCGGTCTGCCCCGCAGGTTGAAGAAGACGTGTAACCAGCACCTCTCTCACCGCACGCAAAACTGCACTCATTGCTCCCGACCAGCCGCTTGATCGAACCTCGAACATAGACTGCCACGCACTTTCGCTCACAGCTGTGATTCCCTCGCCTTTATCACGTCTTTGATATTTCTTTTCGCTCCCAATTGACCTGGCTTCTTCGCTTTCCGAAGCTTTGACAACACGACGACGACCACCACCACCCACACCATCAACATGGCAGCTCCCTCTATCCCCCCAGGCGGAACCTTCTTTGATACCCTTGGCAAAAGCTTCGTGGACGTGCCAGTGGACAAGGCCAACGACAACGCCATATCCACGGAGGCATTCCTCGAGGCCGCCGAGGCTCTCACCACTCTCTTTGGTTCGTCCAGCCACGCACACAATATTTTTCTTTTCTTTTTCCTTGCAATGAGCGATCGCCGAGAGCTGACTGAAAGCCGAGGGGATCAGATGTCTTGGGAAGCGTGGCCTTCAAGCCTGTCAAGAGCGACATGCTGGGAAACATCAAGAAGATACGGGATCGCTTCCTTGCTGATCCCGTCAACGGAGCCACGCTGCAAGGGCTGGTAAAGGCTGAGCTCGCCTCCAAGAAGCACACGGCAACAGAAGGTACGAGCTGCAAGTCCTTCCGATTGAGATTCTGATATCTAATTTTTATTTTCTTTTGGTGTTATCCTCCGCACGCGGCATGGCATCGACTGATCGTGAGAAACGCAGGCTTGCTCTGGCTCACGCGCGGCCTCCACTTCACTGCTCTCGCTCTCCGACAGAACCTATCGAATCCGAACCAAGAGCTCGCTGATTCGTTCCGCTCCGCGTACACGGACACCTTGAAGCCTCACCACTCGTTCGTGGTCAAGCCCATCTTCAGCGCGGCCATGTCCGCCACGCCGTACAGGAAGGACTTCTACCAGAAGCTAGGGGGCGACGAGGCCAAGGTAAATGCGGAGCTGGCCAAATGGTTGGAGGCCTTGGAAGAGCAGGTCAAGATTCTCAATGAATTCCTGGCACGCAAAGAAAGCAAATGGTGAACTTGGCTACGTGTGGACGATGGGCTCGAAACTTTTATTTTCTGCGGGCAGGCCGATTACTTCCATTCTCCACCGATGCTTTCGAGAAGCTAGAAGCAACTGTTGGTTTTCAGGTACGAATAGTTTACGACGCAAGAGTCAAGACAGCAGAGCAACACTTTGCTAGAGTGAATCGAATGGCCGTTTCACTTAGAATGATGCAAGCGTGGTTTATGCAAGTTATTTGCGCTAGGAATTCGTGAAGAAAATCGTCTAGGATTGTTTTCTATATATGTGACGGTCGTGTTCGGTGCACAATTACCCGCTTGCCTTATAAAATGTCGTCATCTAGGCACTGCTTTTCTTTTTTGAATTTTCTTCTTTGAGTCGTGGGTTCAGCGACAGGACGGTGATAGTATCGCTATGAGGCATGTCGGGATAAGTGGGTAGAGAACCCGGGCGTTTGGTTTGCCCAGGCTTACAGGTGAGATCTTCGTGTGGTCACTTTGCTGCCTACATCCACAAGCACGGCATTATGCTTACTCTGGGATGTTCTTCTCGACCTCGGCAAGGCAGGCAGGGAAGTCCTTCCAATCGTACATGATAGCAGCGGCTTTGCACTCCTCCTTCAACAGCTTGGCCATCTTCTCCATCTTCTCCTGACCCTCCTCGATGCCGTAGATGCCGACGTATGCGATCAGGGGGATACCAGCGCGCATGGCAGCGGTTGCGCCGGACTTGGAGTCTTCAACGGTGACGCAGCGCTCGTTCTTGACGCCAAGCTGCTCGCAAGCGAAGTTGTAGATCTTTGGATCCGGCTTCGAAGACGGTGGGTTGAGGGAGGTTGCGGCCGAGTAGACATGCTCGTCTGGGAAATACTTGTCGATGCCAATCTTCTTGATCGAGGCAACGACGCGGGGCTTGGCCGAGGTCGAGACGACAGCCATCTTGTAGCCCTGGTTCTTGATCCACTCCATCATCTCGGGCACACCCGGGCAAGGCTCGCACTTCTCGGTAAGCTTGGCAGTGACGGCACCGAGCTCGCGGTCGACGTATGCGTCAACCTCTTCTGGCGTCATTTTGAAGTTGTGAATCTCCTGCAGCTTGTTGCACATGCCGCGGAAGTTCTGGCCGACAAAGGTCTCGAGCAGCTGGTGAACGGTGTAGCGATGATCAATGCCATGCTTCTCGAGAATTTCGTTGGACAGATCGGTGCAGGCCTCAAAAGCGAGGAACTCAGACTTAGCGAGGGTGTTGTCGCAGTCGAGAAGGACGTAGTCAACCTGCCAATTACATGTGAGCACAAGTCAGATCATCAACACCGTGCGGGGGGTTGGGTGGGGGGAAGGGGCAGACAGCGACAAAGACTGGCGAGGCGTGTTGACGGATTGTTGTGTGCGAGGTCCGGACTCGAGGGCACACGAAGCGGCAACGCGGCGTCCTTTGCTTGCTTGCCCGCTTGCTGGCATGCTTTGCATGTCTTACCTTGCCCATGTTTTTTCTGTGGTGTGCGAGAGCGAGCTAAGAGCTAGAGAGCTGGAGAGCTGGAGAGCTGGAGAGCTGGTACAGGTGGAGGGAAGGGGGGTATCGCTCGTCAAAGTACAAAGTGCGGAAGAAGGCACAGTCAATTGCACAAAAACGAAGGCAGGAAGACGGGCAGGCGGATTTTGTAGGCCAGAGAAGGGCAGATCGTGGGTGGATTGTTTGTTGTTGAGAAAATTGTCTCACGAAAAGCTTATGATACGCAGGCCGAAGTGGGGGGTGGGACGGACAGCGCGCGCAGAAGCCGATGAAGTCATGGCCTGTGCCAGCCCACATGCGGCCACCGTGGCCAATCGCCGCCTCGTCACCCACACCGCCGACTACTTTTCGTGGATCTTTTTACCCCTTGCTGCGAGCAACGAGCAGATGCGCGTTCAGTCTCCTGTCGCTTTGTCACGAGGCGATCTCGACTGCATGCCGCCCAGGCACTCGCGGTGCGTTGGCAAGCCAAGGGGGAGCGAAGCGCATCAACACAGCGCCGCGCAATGGATAGCCGTGGCCCAGCCAATGGACCAGTCCTTGCGACGTTACACGGCGCCTTGATTGGGTGCGATGTCAGCCCAAGAGCCTCAGTGACGATGCTGTCGAAGCGGAGAGAGCTCGCGAAAGAGAGGGGGTGGGGGGGGGGAGCGGGCGGCGCAGATCCATGGTAGCACACAGCATGATAGACGTTGGCTGTCAACGAACCATGGTTGTCAACGGAAACTTTGGCGAGCGTGTCAAGGGGCTTGGATCGTGGATCATTGAAATAATGATGATGGTGACGATGATGATGCTGCTCGTCATCATCGACGGCCTCTGGAAGTGGTGGAGAAAAGTCAGATTTGCACCTTGACACAGGTAAACAAAATGCAACAACGCCCCGTCTCCGCGCGTGCGTAGAGCGTAGCATCGCTCCACGCACCAGAAAGCACTGGCGCTTCTAGTTTGAAATCTCAGCCTTGTCACGAGGCGAGTTCGCCCTCGCGGGGTGCGTTAAAGGTCGCTACACCGCTTCGCAATCGTTGGGCGAGGCGTCGCGCGCCTCCTGTGACACACAGCCGTTGGGAAGTTCTGACCGACGCGTGCGACCTGTCCGCTCGTCGTAACGTGAGTCGTGTAAAGAGTATGGAGACGGAAGACTTGGTTAGCTATGCGGCCACGATGCTTTCTCTCCTGAACGCGACGTCTCAGCGTCTGCAGTCGGTGCAGGTTCGCTCCAAGCACAGCTCACGTGAGTGTGCGTAGATCTCAAGAGGTTGCTTTTTTCTTTCCCACGTTCGTCCGTGCAGTTGTCTGCTCGCTGTTGGTGTCCCGTATTCGGTGCGCAAGCACAAGCTGGTTCGACAATCTGCCTCGAGAGGGTGAGCGAGTAGATATTGGCCTGCTTACCGCGCTCACGCATGGCAGCTCAGCCAGCCCGCACGCGCCTTCGCGCAGCAATGACAAGAGCACAAGCTTCTCACTCAAGCTTTGCTGAGGCTTCGCAAGGCTGCCTGGACCGTCTCTGCTCAGCGCGATGGCAGCGTCAGCCAGAGAATGAACCGATCATGAAGATCTTCCTCGTGAATCTGTGACGTTCGACGTTCGCGAGCGGTGACTTTGCCCACTCAGTCCAGCAGTGGGTGTACGCTTAGTGCAGCTTTCTGCCCGACGAACCAACCATTGCACCTCACACGATCACAACCAACAAAATCGTATTCCGTTTCACTCCACCGTACGTCAAACAAGTTGCTGCCGTCGTTCGTGTGGAATCTGAGCCGCTTACTCTGCTTCCCTTCTTCCATCTCTCCTCAAATCGCGCCCTTGACCACTCCCATCTTGTCCCACACAACCTCCTGCTCGATTCCCACCCCCCGCCGCCGCTGCCTTGTACCCACGGCCGTCGCACAATGGCATAACTTTTGTCAAGGCCTTTGATCAAGGACTCCTGGTCCTCGTTTGCTTTGTCCCCAATGAATTTCCCACGGTAGCATATCTCTTATTCAACTCCGAATCCTTCGCCTTCTTTGCTTTTTTTATTTAAAAAAAAAAAGTAGCTTGGCGGGGAAGTCATCTCGCAATGGATATCGCACAGGTAAATTGACCCCACACGCCCGCACCGGCGGTCACACGCGTGCCTACTTATGCTGAACGCTTGCATCAGGTTGAGAATGCGATAAATATTGCCTGGGATCACACGTCGCCTCCAGACATCAAACAACAAGCCCTAGCTTTCATCCACCAGCTGCGCACCGATCCCGCATCATGGCAAGTCTGTCTCCCACTTTTTGTTCAGGACCGCCAGCCACCCGACAACACCCGTCACTTTCTCCTCGACGCGCTGAACAATTCGATCAAGTCTGAACAGGTGGAAAATCAGGCGAGGCTGTACATAAAGGAGACTTTGTGGATGTATGTGCGGAAAAAGTACGGCACGGGGAGCCCGGACGACACGGCAGATTCGCTCGTCATACGCAACAAGCTCACGCAAACTTTGACATTCCTTTTTACGACGCTCTATGCGTCAGGCTGGGAATCTTTTGTTGACGACTTTCTCGACCTGGCAGGAAATGGCTCCCTTGGGAGAACGAACATTTCGGGCACGGCCTTGTACCTTCGCACCCTCGAGTCCATCCATGACGAGATTGCCGACGTCATGATCCCACGCACGCCAGAGGAAGCCAAGCGTAACGCCGACCTCAAAGACTTGATTCGAGCAAGGGACGCACAAAAGGTGTCCCAGTCATGGCAAGAGATCCTCGCCAACTGGCGATCTCTTGACCTCAACATTGTTCAAATGTGCTTGCGTGTTCTCGCACGCTGGGTCAGCTGGGTGGACATCTCTCTCGTGGTCAACGAAACCGTTCTACAGCCACTGCTGGACATGGCCGGCCAGCAGGGCCTGAAGGATCACTCCAGTTTGGAGGTCAAGGTCAGGGATGCTGCCATTGACGCGATTTCTGAAACCGCAGGCAAGAAAATGGTACCTCCGGCCAAAGTCCAGCTGCTCGAATTCCTAAATCTCAGTACTGTCGTCGGACAGCTGATCGCCAGCCCCCCACTTGCCGAACTCAAGGGAACACCGGACTACGACGTTGATCTCGCAGAAGCGGTGGCCAAGCTCGTCAACAACGTCATGCGCGATACAATCTCTGTCCTCGATACGAGTGGTGTGGACGATCAGACGCTGCAAAAGGCTGACGCATTGCTTCAAATTTTTGTACCTTACCTTCTTCGCTTCTTCTCTGATGAGTACGACGAGGTATGCTCGACCGCCATGGAGTCGATGACGGAGCTTTTGGGGTACTTCCGTAAACTCGGCAAGAAAGAAGCATTGCCACAGCGTTATGCGACCATGCTTCCGGCCATCCTGAACGCCATCATCAAGAAGATGGAATACGATGAGACTGCCTCGTGGGGTGAAGAAGAGGACCAAACCGACGAGGCGGAATTTTTGGAGCTTCGTAAACGGCTGCACGTGTTGCAACAAAATGTCGCCGCCATCGATGAGCAGCTGTACATGGATACGTTGACCAATCTGGTTGCGAACACGCTCAACAAGCTGGGCGCTGGCTCCAATGAGATCAACTGGCGAGAGCTTGACTTGGCACTTTATGAAATGTATCTGTTTGGTGATTTGGCGTCGAAAAACAAGGGTCTGTACGCCAAACGTGAACCGTCATCCGTCGCTGCGGTCCGTTTGGTCGAAATGATGACGAGGATGATGGAGTCAAGTAAGCCCCATGCGTACCCGTGTATGTCTGAATGGCGCTAACACATGTCAGATGTCGATACGTACAATCACCCTGCTATTCAGCTCCAGTATATGGAGCTGTGTGCTCGCTACATCCAATTTTTTGAAAATAGCCAAAGCTTCATCCCGAAGGCGCTCGACGTCTTTGTTCGCTACGCACATCACCCTCGTGAAAAAGTTCGAGCAAAATCGTGGTACTTGTTCTTACGCTTTGTCCGCGGTCTTCGCGGCCATCTCGGAGAAGTGTCACAGACCATTATCCAGGCTATTGGCGATCTGCTTACGATCAAGGCCACCCTGCCGGTCGATCGTGACGATGACAGCGAAGACGAGGACGACGATTCCGAGGTTGATCCTGGGCGGGATCCACACTTCGACAATCAATGCAATCTTTTCGAAGCCATCGGTTGTATCTCATCCAACTCGTCCTTGCCCATGGAGACACGTTTGCTCTACGTGCAATCTGTCATGAATCCCATCTTCGCGGACATGGAACAAACCCTTCCAGCAGTAAAGAGTGGAGACGAGCGCGCTCAGATGCAGCTCCACCACGACATCAAGGCGTTAGGCACTCTTGTACGAGGTTACACAGATTGGATGCCCGGCGTGAAGACGTCGACCCCGCCGCCGCCCGAGGTCTCTGCCGAGTTCCTACGTGCTGCTGAGGCTATTCTGATCGCGCTGGAGTCATTATCTTCTTCGCAGCTCATCCGGGAAGCGTCTCGTTTCGCATTCGCTCGTCTGATCGGCGGCTGTGGTGTCAGCCTCTTTCCTCAGCTTCCGCGGTGGGTGGACGGCTTGCTAACCAACTCTAGCTCGAAGATAGAGACCGTCTTTTTCCTCGCTCAACTGAAACAGGTCATGTTCGTCTTCAAGGCCGAGATGTTTGGCGTGCTTGACGTGATACTGTCGCCACTCCTGCAACGCATCTTCACTCGCTTGGGCGAATCACCGGAGGGTACAGACGACGAGATCCAGCTGAACGATTTGCGTAAGGAGTATATTAACGTTATTGGCGTGATTTTGAACAACGATCTCGCCGGCGTTCTCGTTAGCACCAGTAAGCTCTATGACACGATACCTGTAATGTTCGACCCTGACAAAGCCTATGCAGGAAATCAAGGGTATTTTGAATCTGTGATTGCCACGATTGAGCACTTCGCCCGTGATCCTTCCGACCTCGCCCTCGCACGCACGGCGTTTGGGGTTCTCACCAAAATGGTCTCTGTCTGGGGCGGCCCCGACACTGCTATCCAGGTCAACCCGAACAGCGAGACACCGGCCTCGCCAACGAGCATCCCACCACAGCCCGTCTTGCCAGGTTTCGACCAATTCATCATCACGCGCTTCAGCCCGCTTTCATGGTCCATCCCCGCCACGCCAGGATTCAAAGTACAGGACCCTGTCAGCAGACAGCTTGTTGCGGAGATCGCTCAACTTCAACAGGAAATCTTGAAGAAAACTGGCGCGTTGTATCTAGCCTCCATTGAACAAGAGCTCAGGGGAATGGGTGCGGCAGACGCTGATGTGAACCTGTACCTGGAGAAGTTACGAGCAGATCCAAAGAGCTTCAAGGACTTCCTGATCGGCTTTCTAGGTCGCGGAAGATGATTGTCGCCCTAAGTGAATTGAGAAAATCAGCGTGGCACAGCTAGGTGGCATCTGTGGGTGATTTTTCAGGGCCTAGCATGAACTGCAAAACGGATGTATCGTAACTGAAAAGGTTGAAGAATGGACAAATGTTTCGGACCAAGCGGGAGGAGATTCATCGACTTTGCGCTCTTGGGCGATCCGAGCTCAAGTGGCTTGAATTGGGAGCAGCTTAATAAAAGTCATGGAGATAATTCATCACGTAACGTTGAGCAGATAGCATCAAAGAAAGACGTTCATCTCACGAAAGAATGCGTTCAAGCTAGACGATCCGACAGAAATGTTGTCACATCCGACGGACGTAGCATCCAGCTTATCACCACTCAAATGCCACGCCGATTCGCAATGGCGTCGCTGTCCTTCTTGCTCTTCACTGCCATTCGTCACCTTTCAAACCTCTCGCTCACTCCGAGACTCGTGATAGCTGAGGAACGCTGCCTGTCCGTGATCGTAACGTCGGTCTGAAGCACCGCGCGGAACAGCGAAGCGAGACGAAGCGCGCAGAGAACACACGATGGGGAAGAGAAAAGACCCGAGCAATGTAAACAGCATGTCATTCAGTGGTATAAATTCCCGTCACCCCGATCCATCATGATCCTCAGAGAGCAGAAATCCGAGACCGTAGCAAATACTGCGATACTAAGAATTTAAGAGAAAAGAAAAAAAAAAACAAAAAAACCACCCCCCCAATTTCCCATGTCCGTCGATCGTATAATGTCCGCGGACAAGACCGGCACGGTGATGGAAAAAGCGCAGGATGAAGAACTGGAAGACGTGGTTTCTTTTGCCACTGTACGTGTGCAGCTAGAAAAGAAAAGGTAGCAGAGTGTTTGTATGCCCAAAGCCTAAAGGGCCACCGAGGAGAAAAGGAGGAAAGCAAATCCACGTTCAGCGGCAGGCGGGGAACCTTGGGCTTCGGTAGGCTTCAATTAGCTAGGCTGCCTCGCCGTCCAGAATTGCGCTCGTCGTGCTTGCGGCCAGGTCAATGAAATTGAGCATTGCTTCGTCTTTGCTTCGTTCGAGGGCAGAATGCGAAACCAAAAAAAAAGGAAGCGCCCGGACGCATGGCAAGAGGCGGATGGAAGATGGACCTTTTTAGTTTAGACGGCAATTTGCTTGCTGCTTCCTTCCCCCCGGCCCGTGTACTCCATAACGTCGACGTATCTCGGCTTCTGCGGCGACGAGGAGCCGGCATCCCGCAGGCCCTTGGTGAAGCTGGCGTCTTGCGAAACCATCCTTCGGCCCAGCGCACGCTCGAGCTTTGCGCCAAGGGCGAGCTTGTTCATGTCGTCTTTCTTTGTTTCACTCACGGCGTAACGTTGCTGGTCGAGCTTGGGTTGGTCGAGCCGGGCAAGGCCCTGGTGCAGCTCGCGAATGTCTTGCGCGAGAGGGTTGGCCTTTTCGGAAGGCGTCTCGGACGTGGTGCTGAGGTGCGAAGGAGCGATGGAGGGAGCAAGAGTAGGCGTCAAGCTGTAGGTGGACAGCCGCGTCGAGGCCCGGTTGCTGACTGCCATGGTGTGATAGGCGGTCGACTGTACGATGCAGAAGATGAGCGTTAGCAGATGCGACGAAGCAGGTCTTTTGAAGCGCGGTGGGAGACATTTGCAACAGATCACATGTGCATAGCGGAGACCTTTGTAGAATCGAACGAGACGAGTCGCGTACCTCTTGCATCATGCTCTGGCGATTGTCAATGACCTGTGCCATCTCCGCAAGGAATGCTCACGTAGGCCAGGAGCAGGACTGATCTTGAATTTTTTTTTAAAGTCGTTTACGTGCGCTACTCGGATCACTTTGGTGCGAGCGGAGGGTCTGGTGGCCAGATCGTCTCGTGCCTGGGTTCGCGGAGGAGGGCGCGGTCGAGGTGGGAAACGTCGATGGTCAAGAGCAGGACAGAGGTGCGTCTAGAGATGAATCATCAGACTCCAGAAAGATCACACGCACAGCGAAAAGACGGATACAGAGCGACGCGAGCGGCTGGTATGGGGATAGCGAGGGACAGACAAAGCGATGGAGGTGAGGAGGATGGAGCCGGGTAGCGAAGCGGTGCTTACCAGGGACCAGTCGAGGGTAAGAGCAGGTACGCGAGTTGGCCCGAGAGCGATCAGCGGAGGCTCAAACAGGCCCTCCTTTAGTATTTCCGAGAACAAAGGGGGTGCGTGTCTGCAGGCGGCAGAAGATGCGTACAGGTCTCGCGAGTGCGAAGGCAAACCGGAAGCGGAGCGCTGAGTGGTGTGAGGGTGCTGCAGGCACGGCCGTTGCGGCAGGGAACCACCGTCACGTTTCGGCGACAAAAGTGGCAGACGATTCGGTGTTCTGGAGCTGGCGGTGGTTGTGGTGCTGGGGAGCAGGAACCGCGGGAGGCCGACACGGGGAGCAAGTGGAAACGACGCAAATGGAAAAAACGTCGAAGACTGCCGGACGCTGACGACGGTGGTTGAGCCGGCGACGGCGCTGGTGTTGGCGGTGGTCGACGTGGTTGCGTAACGGCCGGGCACGAGCAGCCCAAGATTGGGGGGGGGGGGGTTCGCTGTGGACTGACAGCAGCGACCCACGACTGGCCGGCCACTGCTCGCGCGCTGCTCAGCCGTCGTCCCACTGTCCCGTAGGCGCCCCCCTCGCCAGCCCCAGCGCCCGCAGTGGCCCGTCTTGGCTGCCAACTTGGTCGCCTCGGCTGCGCGCGTGTCTCACCCTGCGCCGCCCCAGCGTCCAATTTCGGCCTCGTTTCTCTGCCCACTGAGCGCCGTCCTTGCATGGCCGAACGGGCGCGTCTTGTCCCGATCCAGCACGCACATGTTACATGTACGGCGTGTGCTGTGCCGGCTCTGCTTCGTCCGCCCCCCGGCGTCGCGGCCTGATTCGCATCCTCTCATTTGCGTTCGCCCTCGCTCCGTCGCGACCGTCCTCGCGATCGTCATCGTCCTGGGCGCCTCCGGCCCAAGCAGCGAGCGGCTCTGCCAGCAAACGCACCCCATCCACACGTGGGACTTGCATGGCGCAAGCTGCTTGCCCACGTGTGATTTGATGCGGCTACCCGCTGTGCCATGAACTCTTGCTCGCTTCGAGAAGAGCCCGTTGGCCGCCCCGTCGCCCCTTGCAGGCTCCACCCGCAGTCGCTCCATAGGCCCCCTACCCCCGAACGCGCTCTGCTGATTGTCATTCTTGTGAGCGTCCATCCGCGTCCAGGGCCCACTGTTGAGCCCAATGTCTCTTGCAGTAGCCGCCGTTTCCTGTCGCCAGTCAACCCCCGTTGTTGCGATGCTCTCTGTGCTCTCCACGGCGTGTTGCTCGCGTCCGTCCAGCTTTGCCCAATCTCGCTCCGGAGCGCTGTTCACCCCACCGCGCAGACATGAGACAGGTCGAGCTCCCGTCGACGGTGCGGCAAACCGAGCGAACGTGCATGAGCTGACGGGCTTCGTGCCCTCAGATCGCTCCAGTGTGGAGGCGGACTTCCACTTGAATCGTACGATTTCACTGTTATCGATCATTGCCGGCCCCTCGTTGGCTCCCATCGCTGCAGTCCCTTGAGTGAGCGCAAAGACGAAGAAAGTCGGAAAGGGACATGGGTACAGTCATCGCTGCGACGTCCAGGAGTGTGCACCATTCTTCTCGTCAGCATCAGACGCCTTTTCACGGCGGCGATTTGAGCCCCTACAGACGACAGGCCGCTCGCTATGATCCCGGAGATGCCCTCGGTGCGGAACACAGCTCGACGTGCGAGGCTCAGCACGAAATCGTCCGCGAACTCGTTTCCGCGTCTCGCATCTCACGCGAGCGCATACCGCAGTGCGGTGTCTCTGGCGTAGCGTCTTCTTAACGTCGAATCCGCAAGCGGGCCCCGTTTGAACGAAAGGGACTGTACCCTCTCCTGCTAACGCCCTCACTCGCGTGCCCGAAAGCTGCCCCCTTCATCGCCCAAGTAGCTTATCCGATCTGGCGCCAGCAAAGTACGCTCCTTGACTCGATGCAAGGCCACAAGAACGATAGCGCGTCCATGCGTGTGGGGGTACATTTCCGAATATATCAAATCTAGGAAAAAGGGTATGCATCCCATTCCAATGCACTGTTATGTTGATTTGTCCTGCTTGGTATCTTCATAGTGTGACTCGCCAACGTGGCGCGTCCATCGAACCATGCCGTACAGCTCAAATGGAGTCTTCACCGAATCTCCAGCGCCATTCGCCGCTACAGATCATATGTTTCCAGTCACTCGGCTGGTGCGCTATCCATATCTTCTTGAAAATCCAAATGTCCTCTTAGCTTGTGTGAACGGCTCAGAAACACTATGACTCATTCAGCTGCTTCCTGGAGCCCCGGCGCAATTATTCCCCTCCATTACACCACTTAGTTACTGAACGTGATCATTTGCTCGAATGCTGTCGCTTCTTTTAGCGCTTGTTTGTTCCTCTCCTGTGCCTTTGAAACTATTTCTTGGCCGCGCTCACAGCTCGAGGGGTGACTACAAATCACTGCGTTGACGCCGAGCCCCTTCCACAGCGTAACCTCACACAGCAGCGCTTCCACCTGCGCGGCGTCGTCTAGATCCGGGCCCGCGCTGCTGTCATTGTGAAAATAGTTTATGGTTATCCCTTTCATGTTAGGGAACAACGTGCGGAGCTGATATTCCGGTCTCGATTTCCTTTCCATCATTCGCCGGGCCAATTGAGACGATAATAAGGGCATGACGAAGTATCGGATCTTGTCTAAGGCAGCCGCGTTTCTCGACCGTAGCCAGTCCCGCCACGAGCGAAAGTCCTGCTCGCTATTTGATGATGACGACAAGAAGAATGCAAAGCTGCCGTAGATCAAGTCGTGCACCTCCGCATGGAAGCGCTTGTTGACGCGCATCAGCCTCGTCATTTCTTCCGTGCCCCAGAAACCCGTCCGAACACTTTCTTGGCCTTCGGACATACGTGGGCTACCTCTGATGTACACAAAGACGATAGGTCGATCAAATGGCTTTACGGACCAGTGATTTGCTTCAACGAAATCAACACAGCGCCACGTTATCGCGTACGTGAAAATTTCCCTTCTGATCTCAAGTGGAAGGCCTTCCAGGTGGTTCGATCCACTGCGCTGCTTTTTGCTGGCCATCTTGGGGGAATGACTTGAAATGCGTCGTTCGCTCTTATGCTGGTCCTGCTCAAGGCTAGCTTCAAAGGCAAAAGGTAAACGCTTCGAGATCATATGAAAAAAAGAACACTGGTTACGTTGTTCTTGCGAGAACGGTGAGCCGTTTTACAGCGTTACAGATGCGGGACCCTTTCACTGCAGAAAAGCCCAGCTAGCTGAGCTCATGGAGAAGCGTCTTGAAGATTAACAACCTGGCCCGGGGCTGGTCCACTGTTGCTGAAGTTAGCCCGTGTTACCTTGAATAAACAAAAGGCTGCGATGGAAAAGACGTGTGCGACTCCGTTTCAGGCGATAGTCTAGCATCCAATGCATGCTGAGAGATTCGGAAGCATCTTGAGGTGAAATCGAGCTGCGGAAGGGTCTTTTGCTCTCCTGTGCACTTCCATTGTTCATAGCCGCGCGGCAGAGAATATGTCATCCATATCGTTCCATGACCGATTGTTATGCATCTCAAATGTCATTGGAAGCGACGTGAATAAAGTACGGTTATCAATGTGGGGCTGCAAACTCGTCGGGCCTAGAACTAGCTGGAGTCGTTCCCGAGTTCTTCTATGCTATGTGACAACCATTCTTAGATGTCCGTTCTATTGCTGGTGCTCTAGCACTGAAAGATCCCCTGGTTGTGCGACTTTTTTGGGCAAAGCTTATCAATATCAGGATCTTGCTCTCGGAACCCATAAGATCTGCTTTTCCCCGCGATGACAGCACAAACCCACCTCTTGTGGATTGACGGCAAAGAGATCGAAGGCCACGGCGACTTGTGTGTTCATGGACCGTGACTCCAACCTATTTCGAGAGATTAATGGTGTATCAGGATTCCTATCGAGAACCCCGCCACAGGCGAGATCTTTGCTCAGTGCGTTGCGGTGGAAGGTCGTGGCATTTTCAGATAAGAAGGCTCATAGACTCACAGCGTTCAAGCCGCATCCGATGGAGACGTTCAGGATGCCATTCAGGTAGCACACGATGCGTTCAAATCTGGAAGCTGGTCTCGCGCTCCACGCCAGACTCGCGCCGACACGCTGGATCGCATAGCCGCTCTTCTCACCGACGTCTTGCCGTCCCTTATCCGGATCGAGGTTCAACAGACCGGCCGTGCTATCCGAGAGATGAACGCCCAAGTGCCGTCCTTGGTCAAGTGGTTCAAGTACTATGCCTCTCTGTTGCGGGTAGAGGAAAGACCGGTGCTGCCGACAACGGGCAAGCTGCACAATTGGATAGAGCGAAGGCCGCTTGGTGTCGTCGTTCAGATCACGCCGTTCAACCACCCATTGCTCATTGCAGTCAAGAAGATCGCCCCCGCGCTCGCGGCGGGCAATAGTATTGTAGTGAAGCCCAGCGAGCTCACGCCGATCACGACGCTGATGCTTGGAAAACTACTTCGGGAAGCGGGCGTCCCCGACGGCGTCTTCAACGTTGTCACTGGATACGGCGCCACCGTGGGGAAAGCCCTCGTCTCTCATCCTCTTGTCAAAAAAATCGACGTCACAGGAGGCACGCCGGCCGGGCGAGCGATTGGGGCGATTGCGGGCCAGAATCTGGCGCGCTTCACGGCGGAGCTTGGTGGAAAGGCGCCTCTGATCGTTTTCGAGGACGCGAACGTCGAGCTTGCCGTCAACGGCATTGCCTTCGGTTCCTTCATCGCCAGCGGACAGACTTGTATTGCGGCTACCAGAATCATAGTCCACAACAGCATCTTGCCATCTATGCTGGCGAAGCTCCGAGCCAAGGCGGAGTCCATCGTCAGACGAATGGGAGATCCGATGGACGCAAACACGAGCATGGGTCCAATGATCTCGGAGCGACAGCTTCAAAAGGCGGCTTCACTTGTTGAAGAGGCGAAAATAAAGGGCGTCACAGTCGTCACCGGCGGCGAACGGATGTCGTCAACTCGCTCCTTTGACTTCTCCAAGGGCTACTATTACCCGCCCACGGTGCTGGCCGACTCGCCCTCGGCAAAGATTGCAGACACAAAGCTATGGAAGGAAGAAGCGTTTGGTCCAATCATCGTCATCGTCGGCTTTGATACAGAGGATGAGGCGCTCGGTCTGGCAAACGACAGCGAGTTCGGACTGGGAGCAGCGATTTGGACACAGGATTTAAGTCGTGCATTCAGGATGAGCGAAGGTATTGAAGCGGGCATATGTTGGGGTGAGCCGTTGATAACCTTTTCGCTGCACATCGGGCATGCTGACCTCCAGATTCAGTGAACACGCATCATCGTAATGACCCGAGCAGTCCGTGGGGAGGTATTGGGAGCTCTGGCGTGGGCAGCGAAAACGGAGTCGACGCGTATCACGCATATACAAGCATGAAAAGCACCATCATAAACTACGCGTCGACAGAAGAGAGCCTGGCCAACGACGACTGGTTCAAAGAGGATGGTGGGGCCGTTAGATACGGATGAGAGGGCGAAACGGCCGTGTGAGCTAGCGTGCGGCTTGAGCCTGGAGCTAGCCTTCAATATCAAGTAATCTATGCAGTCCCAATTGTTGTAGGCATGTCCAGAACGTCTTTTATTCGGAGCAGCCAGAAAATGGTTGCTCATTCGTCTTTCGGCAGGACAGAAGGGTCGCCGAGCGCACTGATTGAAGTCCTGGCGCTCGCCTTGTCACGGGAGCACGCGTCATCCTTCACCCGCGGGGGCGATATTCCTTACCCCAACTTCGGCGAATACCAAAAAGGCGAACACTCTGCGCAAATTCACCCCAGCGCCCAAAGCTCGGATAGGACTATTCTGGGGCTAGATTCAGGTCAAAATGAGTCGAACCACATGGTGACGGGGTGAAATGGCAACCATCAAGCCAATCGAGGGCAGCTCGGTGCGTTTCTTGTCTCGCACACATGCACAACGTCGACGCTAACAAGCAGTGGCTGTTTAGGTGCACCAAATTCAATCGGGACAGGTCATAGTCGACTTGTGCTCTGTCGTGAAGGAGCTTGTCGAAAACGCGCTCGACGCCTCGGCCACGTCGCTCGAGGTGAGGTTCAAGAACAACGGACTCGACTCCATTGAGGTCGCCGACAATGGAACCGGCATCGGGCCGGAAGACTTCGCCAGCATCGCGCTGAAGCATTATACCTCGAAGCTGTCCACGTACGACGATTTGGGAAGCCTCACAACCTTCGGATTTCGCGGCGAAGCGCTAAGTTCCTTGTGTGCATTGAGCAAGCTGAGCGTGGTTACGTCGCGCCAGCAGGACGCACCAAAGGGATCAAGGCTTGAGTTCGAGACAAGCGGTCGACTCAAGAGCACGGCTGTTGTCGCAGCGCAGAGAGGTACCACCGTCACAGTTGACAATATCTTTCATAATCTCCCGGTCCGGAGGAAAGAGCTGGAGAAAAATATCAAACGAGAATATGGCAAGGTCCTGGGCTTGCTACACGCCTACGCGTGCGTCAGCACAGGCGTGCGCTTCTCGGTGAGCAACGTGCCGCGCAAGGGGAAAAAGGTCGTCGTCTTCTCTACGAAAAACAACCCCACGACCAGGGAGAACATTGCAAACGTTTATGGAGCCAAGACGCTGCTGGCTTTGACCCCCCTCGACTTGAGCTTGGAATTGCGCCCGACCGCACCCTCAATACAGTTGGCGAAAGGCTGGAACCCGACAAAGGATGTGATCAGGGAGGTTCGTCTGGAAGGGCACATCAGCCGACCCGTAGTGGGTGAAGGCAGGCAAACACCGGATCGCCAAATGTTCTTTGTCAACTCTCGGCCCTGCGCCTTACCTCAGGTCTCGAAGGCAATCAATGATGTCTACAAAGCATACAACATCACGCAGTCGCCATTCATTTTTGCCGATCTCAAGATCGATACTAACGCGTACGATGTGAACGTCTCGCCAGACAAGCGTACCATTCTCTTGCACGATCAGGCTGCTCTCCTTGACGCGATAAAAGATGGTCTGGTCGAGCTATTCGAGAACCAAGAACAAAGTGTGCCACAAGCTGGCAACCGCGGTCTCAAGCACCTGCCACCTTTTAAACAGCTTTCTGTAGAGAGACCATTGCGTAACGCTTCTGAAGAGAAGGAAGTTTCAGATGCGGAGGTTTTGTCAGAGTCAAATGTCAGGGTGTCGGCGCTGTCAACTAGTCGGCTTCTAGACAAGGCTGGGCAAGAGATTGAAATGCGTGAGCATGTGGCTAAGCCGGTGACGGCTGAATTGCCTGTAGAAGAGATGCAGGAAGTTCAACTCCAAACCAATGGATCGTCGCACGCGAACAGCGACAAACCTGGACAGTCAGCCCCTGACGAGGAGAATAGTGCTGAAGAGCGAACGATAGAGCCCACAGCCGATTTGGAAGAGGGTCAATATGAACTCCCTCGGCCAGTACGGGATTTCAACAAACGCATGGGCCTAGACATTGTAGGCCGGAAAGCACGACAGTTTTCAGACTCTGCGGAAGAAAGTGAAGGTAAAAGCGATAGTGAGGATGATCTGCAACCAGTCCACATCGCCACTTCTAAGGAAAGCATTCCTTCCGTCTCGAAGACGCCAAAAACTGCTGTCCCTGGTGATGTACCAAACGCATTTGATCGCATGAGGCCTAAACGCGTTGCGGAGGACACAGCTACTGTCACCATTGGCAATCAGACGACAAGCATGGCAATCCGCAGCCCAGAAAAAAAGAAAAGACGCACGGATATGCCAAAGGTGATAAACGTTGGTGACAAGGCTATGCCGAGCTTCGTAAGCAGTCTTTCCCTTTTCACTGCACCTGGGGTGGAGGCGACGGCTGGTGAAGACGATGTCATCCAGGAGAACAGAAGCGCGACGAACATGAATGACCGCATGCGGCGCAGATCAACGGCACGGGAGAATGCGCAGCCCTTACCGTCAACAACGACGAAGAACAGCCAGACTACTTCACCCGAGGATGACATTTCCGATCACGTACCACCTTCACCAATATCGGTTTCGGCATCAGAAGCTGGTTCTGACGATGAATATCTTGACGAGCGTGAGCAGAAAGCTAGAGAGGAAGCGCGCATTGCTGAATTGATTGAAGCTGCCGAGGAGACAGCGGCTAGACCGTCAAGCGACAACATAAAACGAGCAACTAATGTCCTAAAAGGAAGAGGACGAAAGTATTCGACTTTGCAACTTCTACAACGCCTAAAGACATCAGAGCAGTGTATAGAGCGGCAGCTCAGGCAGCTTACCAAAGCAACAACATTGCATGAAGCAGAAAACCACGAGGCTCTTCATGATGCGCAAGATGAGCAAAACGCGACTTCTGTCGAAGAACGCTTGTCTCTTACGGTCACAAAATCGGACTTTGGCCGCATGCGCGTCATTGGACAGTTCAACCTGGGTTTCATCCTCGTCAGTCGCCCTGCGGTCGCTCGAAAGGACTCAGGAAACGACGAACTCTTCATAATTGACCAGCATGCTTCGGACGAGAAGTACAACTTCGAACGCTTGCAGTCGCAAACCGTGGTACAAAATCAACGTCTCGTACATCCCAAGCAGCTTGATCTGACCGCTATCGAAGAAGAAATCATTCTCAATCACGGCGCTGCCCTGGAGAAGAACGGGTTTGAAATCAGCACGGACACTTCGGGAAACTCTCCTGTTGGCCAGCGTTGCAAGCTCGTCTCCCTTCCCATGTCTCGTGAGGTCACCTTTTCTCTCTCGGACTTGGAGGAGCTCCTCGCACTTCTAGCTGAGCACTCGGAGAATGCGCGTGGAGACGTCCCGAGGCCTTCCAAGGTGCGAAAAATGTTCGCCATGCGCGCGTGCAGGTCCTCAATCATGGTTGGCAAGACCTTGACGAACAAGCAGATGGAGAAGGTGGTAAGGCACATGGGCGAATTGGACAAGCCGTGGAATTGTCCACACGGCAGACCGACGATGAGGCATTTGTTTTCTGTAAGGGGTTTCAGACAATGGCAGGAAGGCGACGGCTTGGTCGACATGGATGAGGTCACAAGCATTGGAGGACCAAGTAAGGACGTTGACTGGAAGGCCTTTGTCAGGTCGGGCGAAGAGATGGGTATGCTGTACAAAGCAGACAATGTCAAGTTATGACGTGGACGTTGGATGTAAAGTTTTCCTTGTTATGGATTTTTATATATCACGCGAACCGTGAATCAGATCCGAGGAGATCAAGTAGGTCTCATTATTTAGCACCTGATCTCTCTACTGTAGTAGATATCTTTCGTGGAGAACTTCGTTTTTTAAAGACGCATTTCGAATGCATCCATTCGTCGTTCATTGCCTCCGTGTAAGTATTGATGTATGTATATCTCGCTTTTGGGCAATAAGCCGTTCTGGCCTGCATTATCAAGCATCCTTTTGGTACCTCTGCTGGTCCGTGACTCGAAGTATTCAAAAGCGAACGTCGAACGTTCCAACGAGCGTGGAGGCTTCTCTCTTCGTTCTCTTCTGCCGCTGCTTGACTGATTTTTGTAAGCTGCGGATATGTCGTAAGTCATCGCCGTTCAGTCCATACGCTTAGCATCTACTCAACCCTAACGCCTTTGATAGATTATTTTTTTTTTCGCCGAAATGATCCCACCATCGTTCTATAATTTAGCGGAACAAACTTTTCAGACTTTCCAATTTTGCCCTGGCTGCCTCGGCTTTGTCCATCTTTTTGTTTCTGTTCACTGTCAAATCTGCAAGCTCAATCTTCTTCTTTTGCTGAGCCAGTATGTTCTCTTCGAAGCTCTCATGCATGATGAAGCGAATGATTTCGACCTCGCGAGTCTGACCTATACGGTGCACTCGATCAACTGCTTGTTGCTCTGCTGCTGGATTAAATTGCGGCTCCATCACAAAGACCTTGTTCCCTGCGGTGAGATTGAGACCCAAGCCACCTGCGCCAATCGTTATAAGAATAACACGAACTTCCGGATTGTTGGTGAATTCGTAGACAGCTTGAGCGCGGAGCCTGCGAGACATTGAGCCATCGAGGCGTGCGTACTTGATATCGTTTGCCGTAAGAGCAATCTGAATAAGGTCAAGATGAGAAGACCAGGCCGAGAAAACAACACTTCAAAGCGGTCAGAACAGGAATCTAGTACACTCAAAATAATTACAAACCTCTTAATAGGGTCTATGCTCGGCGAAGCATGATCCTCAGCCTCGAAGCTCTTCAGATACTCAATCAACTTCAAGGTCTTAGTGTGTGGACCACGGTAGAAGCCCATCTGCCTCGCAAGTTTCGGATTATTGCGAATGCGTGCTTTCTCTGCTTCGTATGCTTCTACTTCCGACTGGAGGATCCTGTAGTGGCCTTGCTTCACATTCTCTGTCCCGCAATAAGGACAGTTGTATGTGTTGATGCTGACATCCGGCTCATCGATGCCCTGGTTTTCTAGGCGCTCAATCTCTTCCTGAATGTTTCGCGCAATCAGCTCCGTTATCTGAGTTTCGTGTTCTGGAAAGCAGCGAGGGCATATTATTTGAAAGCAACCTGTCATGTAACCAATCGTGTTTGTATCCGCACGAATTTCATCCTCATCAGAATCAATTCTATTCATGATCTTGTCACCACACCTTGGACAGTCGTCGATTCCAGATGTGCGAAGCAGCTCTAACATCTCGCATGCTTGTTTCGGTGATAATTTCAAAACTTCGTCATCGTCTTGCTCATCGTCGCCATCGTCTTCTGTCAGGTCAATCGCTTTGTCTTTTGTCAAACCCTCCAACAATTTCCGATCATCGTCACTCAAAAGCTCCTCTCCATGAGCACATATTAATCTTAGGCGCATTATAGACCTAAGGATGTGCGCGTAGCTTTTGCCCCCCATGCGTTCGCCATTAACAAGTAGCTGAACCTTGCTCTTCGAATCGGCGACAAATATTTTGTAGAGCTCCCTTTCTTCCTTGGTAAACTTTAGCCTGACAATAACATCTCGCCGCTTTGGTAGGTCGATATTGTCTTTTAGACGTCGCAAGGTGATGCTGTCCACCAAGAGACGTAGCTTCGGAAGGATTTCGGGATCGGCATTCTTGAATGGTGATAGAATATATTGGGCGAACGCTCCCTTTTCGTCAAACGGCGGGATTCGCAGAAATTTGATTAGACTTCCAAGATCATCTAAGCGGTTCTGCACAGGTGTTCCAGTAACTGCCCAGCGCCTCTCAGCGAAGAGCTCGCAAGTTGCAATAGAAATTCCGGCAGCGGGATTTCGGATCATATGAGCTTCGTCCAATATAATGCGAAACCATCTGACCTTGAATAAGGGTGAGGTATGCCTGCGCATTTCATTTGCGACTGTATGGTAAGATGTTATGATAATGTCATTATCCTTCAACTCCTCAAGTTCACTTATGCGGTCCTTGCCATGGTACACGTGGTACTTCAGCGCGTCGGGAGCAAGATGATCCTTAATTTGTGTTTCCCAATTTGACACCACAGAAAGTGGACAAATAAGTAAAGTGGCTCGCGAGCTTGCCTTAAGGCTTGGATTATCTGCAGCATGAGACGCTAGTTTCGAAAAGTCGATGGCTTCTTCCTTCGAGTCGACCACCAGTGACAGCATGCTGAGTGACTTTCCAAGTCCCATCATATCAGCGAGGATGCCGCCCCGCACAAGCGGGGGTCGACTCGTACGCTCTGTTCCCGTAATAACGTTATAGTATGTAACTTTTCCGTTCGCTGCAAGATTTGATTTCCAGAGGTGGAAAGTTTCACCGGTCCCCTTCCCAGGCAATGAGCGGTCTTCTTCACGTTCCTTAAGGAAATAAAGTGCTTGTTTCTGGTGTGATAATAACTTTGTCTGGACATTAGTAGGTTGATTCGCTTCTGGAAGCTGTTCGGTCTGTGTGAGTGAGTCAAACATGTTCAGAACGTCTGATCTAATCTCTTCGACTGTGCGCATCACAGAGGGCACGGCCTGCGTAGCCGAACTTGTTGAAGATGCATTTTGCGACAAAAAGGATCTCGGATCATGGGGATTATAGTACTGCTCATTTAGACCAACCGGACATTGCCGCAGCCAAACTCCCTGATGAGAGAGATGTGTTCCAATGCGCTTTGCATCCTTCTTGCGAGCAAATATTCGAATAAAGAGATCTGCACGCTGCGATACAGTATCCCCTTCACGTTCGTCGCCTATCCTCTTTCGTGGCTGGACAAGAACTTTGAAAGATACACCGGGTAGCTGCTCCATTAACGGCACAATCGCTTTGGCTGTGTTGCCATCAAGCGTTCCGAACCGCTGTCGCATGGGGTCAACTAACCGAACTAGGATTGATTTCTCGTGTACCAGTCGCACAGGAATTGATGGCCATTTAGGATCTTTGGTTGACGGCTTAAATATGCCTCCGGGCTTCATAAATGGGACATTATTTACTATAGCGTAGGGCGATCCTTTTCCTGAAAGCTCAAGTCTCCCAAGCAAAACTCGCGACTCGCTATCCAAATCTTCTTGATGTTCGGCAGCCGGAGGGTTGTCATCTCGTGTCCAGTTAGTACTCAGACGTCCACGTTCTCCGAATCAATTACCTGTAAGGTCGATAGCATTTGCAAGACCAATGCCGTCTGCGAGCCTTTCAGCGTCCTTTAGCTTCTCATCTTCGAGAAATTCTGACACGACACCACTTCCGCCCTTGATCTCAAGCTTCCTTTTTTTGCTTGCTTCGTCATTGACGTCTTCTACTAAAGCACCGCCTAAACGTCGCTTGATGGGTACTTCGGTACGCCTTTGAAGTCCAAAAGTCTTTTCGTACAAACTAGCAGAATTAATGTTACGGGGCTCATCCTCATCAGTGATAACGGCAGGTTCGTCTTGTGTTCCTTTCCCAGGACTGACTGCGGGCGCACGATGAGCTCGCTTCGTAGTCAAGCCGACAGTTTTTGCATCGTTTACAGAGTCATGTACCGGCTTATCTTTTGCTGAGATGTATTAGTAAATGGTGAAGTCCTCCATAGCAGACGGCAATCTAAGGGTGTTACTGCACCAATTGCACGTGATTTGTCACTTCCATTTCCGCCAGAATATCCCCCAGAAGCATCGTGCACAGAACTTGAAGCACTGGGGCCGCTCTTTGAATCCTCAAGGTTCTTGCTCTTCGACTGAACGTCTGTGTATGTTAGCGTTTTCGTCATGGAAACGTTGTGTGTCATCCCGAGACTCGACGGCTCAGAGATAGCTCGCAAGGCTGCATGATCGGTGAAAGAGATGTCCGGGAGATTCCTGGATGTTCTTTCAAAGTCCATTACTCGCTACACAGTGCCGTGCGATGCACGCCAAAAGTCGAAGATGGTGAAGAAAAAGAGAAGAAAGAGCAGAAGAAAATGAAGATTGCTCACTCTTCTTGTAGGCTTTCGGGTTCAAAAGCAAAGCTGGATTCATGGGCCCCGGTCGAGATCACGAAATTCAGCTAGATAGATCAATAGCTCTTAAGCCAGAGCAGACCTCGCGCAGATATCCGTGGCGAAGTCACTTTTGTTCCGGCGGTAGGCTGCTACATTAGGCGTAAGAAGACAAGAACGCAAATAGCAGTCGAAGAAGAATGAATATAAGTATGGCGATTGTTTGAGGTAAGAGTTGAACGATTTTTGAAGTGTGTGTGAAGTCATTCATGACCAAGTGACTTGGTGATGATGATGGATGACTGCCTTCAACATCCGAGCACGGACACTCCATTTGCGGAAAACGTTGCTCGGCGGGAGATGGGGGAAATGCAGTAGGCAAGCGGCGCTTTACCGCGGCTGGGTTCTGGGAAAGACAAAATTTCTTTAAACTACAAGGTTTTGAATATAGTACTAAAATCGTCGGGGCTGTAGGTTTGTACCAGCAGGACACAAACAAAGTGGAGCCCACGTATATATGCTTTCGGTCTGCTTTAAATGCCCATGTTCAACTTAACCAGCCAGCATATCAAGCCCCCATCGAACTCAAATCCTATCCGAATTTTTAATACCGTGAGTTCACATCTCATCACATCTAAGGTACTAGAATGCACATGTCCTTGTAGTCGTGCACTCCGAAATATGCAATAGCAAACACCGCCGCCATGCAAATGCTAAAATACAGACACTGCGAAAAATCAAACAGCTTCGTTCAACACCATGTAAAGAATGGATTCTTTCCCTTCACTGTTTCCAGTCTTTCAACGACGACCTGTACCCTATTAGCTTCTCTCTCCTCCGTTGCTGCAAAGCCCAGATCGCCGTCATCTTCGTCCTCGGCATCCCAGAACCCCACACTTAACCTCCGTTGTCTAGTTGTTGGCGTTGTTCCACTTCCGATCCGAGGAACTTCAAAAGACATTCGAGAACGGTGGTTTGGACGGCCTTTCGAGCGTCTATACGAGGAAGAGGTATGGTTTCTTGAATAATTTGTAGCCGTCTTACGATCTGGAGATTGATGTGCCGTGAAAGACTCCAAATTTGACGGTGAGAGCGGCCCGTTTTCTGTCTCCAAGTTTTCGCTTGTAGAGTTCCTTGGACGACCAACATCCATGGAGCTATTCTGTCTGCTAACATTGAACGGGGATTGTACCTCGGCCTTGGGCGTCGATAATCCAAGAAGGTCAGGCTCTGGCGCCGACGCGCCTGCTACAGAGATATCCATCTCTTCGTCTTCTTGCTGATTGTTCCGTGTGTTCACCATACGACCCCGTTCCGCGCTGGGTCTTCGCATAGGAACGACAGTTGGGACATCCACAAGATCGTCCCACACATAGACTCTTGCACGCCTTGTCAGCTCAAGCGGTCCATGTCCTTCGGTCTTCAGGGTCTCAACCACATTCCAAGCCTGACCCTTCATGACAGCAATTTGCTTTGCATACATCCGTTCTTGAAAATCCTCGTCTCGCATGAAGCATCTCCGCAATTCCCGTTGCGTCTCGGCCCACCAGACTTTCGACGTAAGCAATGGAAGAAAGTGCTGTCTTGTTCGTTCCGAGAAAGGTTGGCCAATCAAAGAAGCAGGAAGGAACAGCCAACCAAAGGGATAAGATCGCCACTGTGAGAGATGTCAGCTACGGCAGACAGTCGGAAAAGATTTGGTTGACGTACAGCATCGGGATGCTTCCACGGCCATGACAATGAATTGTCGATAGCTCCTATAGAGATAGTCATGTCGTCGCTTGCATGATCTGTCATTGGTGTGCCACTCCTGCTTGTCGCACTCATCATCTCTCTCCGCTGATAAGGTTCCTCCTCTGGCCCTTTAACACCTCCGTTCATGCCATGATCTGGCGACGAGTTTCGTGCGGGGCCTCGGGAATTATTCTGTGGCGGTTCCGCAATGATCTTGGCTTCTTCTTTTCTACGGTCAACTCGGATCATCCAGTTGTCCAAACCTCGGTCAGTATTGCGCATGATGTAATCCAGAATGACCAGTTTTTCGAGTTGCTCTTGGAAGCTCTCTCTGAGTTTCCTCGTCCAAAACTCGGTACGCCTGTTTGACTCGTTTTCTGAGGCCGTGCCGCTGTCATTTTCTTCGTCTTCATCATCCGAATCTCGAGGGCCGCTGGGCCGACAATCCTCAGTCCAACGCCTTCTTTTCTTCCTCCTTGAATTGTTGCCTTCTCTGAAAGTTGACGAATTTTGATCAGGCCATGGATGCTCCTTTAAAAACAGCGTCGCATCTTTGTATCCGTTCAAAAAGATCTGAAAACTACCTGGTTTCTCCGGAAGAGGCTTCTTCTTTCTGTAAAACGCGCGTCGGTCCCAAAAGTCGTAATGAAAACTTTTTGAACTAAAGCTGACAACATCCGTGTATGGCACGATGCCTGTTTGAAGCCGAGTGTCAAGAACGTACGCCGCCGCTTCGCTGATGTAACTTAAGTTCGGAATAAGACAAGCACGACCGAAGAAAAAGGGAAATAAATTTCTGTGAATCCACTTTGTCCATTTGGGGTTCCTGCTTGCATACGGCTCCTCATCCTTAGGTTTAAAGACAGCGACTGTCTTGCCTTCACTGTTGCGCGCAAAATAACTTCCCGAGCTTCCTTGCGAGATGAGCTTAGGATGTATGCCTTGCTCTATCGCCAGCCTCACACTCTCCACAATCTCATCGAACTCCTCTTTCGACATCTTAGGTCGGTAGTTGTTCGGATTAGCTTCCCGCGCGGGTGTTATGCCTTCCGGCGCGATAAATACAGAATGTTGGATCTCCGGTTGCTCATCGTCTCTTGCCGACTTCTTGTCACGCCTTTTGAACTTAGACGCGATCTCATCGGCCCATTTCTCCAGACGCGCATTGATCGCTTTTATATCGACTCCGGAATTGCTACGGTGCCGGCGCCAATGTCGAGGGGCGTTAGGTGATTGAGACTTGGACCCATTCATGCGCTCGGTGCGCCGCGAGGGTTGTATGGGCGCATATTGCCTACTGGAAGAGGAGATAGGATTACTGCCAGCGAAAGGATCCTCACGATCAAAGTCATAACCGTCATCGTCGTCTTCCTCTGCCTGTGCGAGGCGAGCGTAGCCCGACGTCGCGGGTCGATTCTTAGGCATTTCAGGTGGAGCAGAGAACAAATAAAAAACAAGCTCTGAAAAAAAAGCTAGCCAAAGGATGAGATCATGTTTCACCGCAGATGAAGAAAACAACAAATGAGGGCAGAATTCGTGCCCATAGGCTCAAAAGCGATGGCGATGGCTAGCATCGAACAGCCAAACCACAATGATGAAAGATATGCAAGAGCCACATCTCGCGTTCAGGGTCCTCCTTTCTTAGTTCCCAATCCGGTTAGTCCTCTCACTGGGCATGGTTGTGTCAATGCCCACACTAGCTTTGACCTCACATTCTATCATCAACAGCGCTTGTATAAATGGGTCGCTGTGCTTGTACAAATGGGAAGCTCTCGTCTAAGGCTATCGAATGAGAGTCATTGTCTCGTTCTCAAACTGATTTTTTCCTTATCGGTCTTGAAAAGAATGCGCAGGCGGCCAGTGAGAGTATTGAAAGTGCCGTCTAGCTTGCAACGGTTCTTCTTGTCTGCCTTTTTGTTCTAAATTAAACCATTTCTCTATACCCTATTAGCTACTTTGGATTTTGTAAAATTATTTCAAAAAGCCACCGTGTGCTTCATTCCTGCGTCTATTCTTTTTAGTCAGCCTTGCTGCCGACAGCAGCATGCACATCGTTACCATTCGTACGTAAACAATTGTTGCTAGGAAGAGCTTCAAACAACTGGCAGAGAGGCTACACTATGGTTTGGTTCGAGTTCCATCGAATTCTTCACCATGTTGCCACGTTTTCTCAATCTCAACCCTCTCAAGGAAAGGGGCCCTTGTGCTCGGCGAAGGCTCGGTCAATAGCTTCCAGGCTCTTACCTTTCGTCTCCGGCATAAAGAAGAAGCAGACCAAGACCGTCAGAAGAGTGCAACCGCCAAACAGGAAATATGCTGCAAACGAGGACCGAGCAAGCAAAATTGGTGTTGTGAGAGCGACGATAAAGTTGGCCATCTGAAAATTTCCCTTTGGTTAGCCTTATGCAAATCAAGGAGAGCTCTGGTGCGGGATACTACCAACCCAATTCGAACTTTGTGCAAGATTCGTAGCACTTGCCCTTGTGGCTGCAGGCTGAATTTCACTTGAATAAATCCTCATCGATACCGCCCAGGTAATTGAGAACGCGACAGCAAAGAGATAGATACATACGATAACAATCCACCTCGCGACACCATGACCTTCGTGTACAGCACGGCTCGCATATAAGCTCCCCATCAGGGTCATGACCACGAACATCGCGAGCCCCCCAAAGATAGTCGAGGCCCGCCTACCCATCCGGTCGACGTACATACTGGCTGGAATTGTGACGGCGAATATGACGAGTGCTGAAATGCCGGATGCAAGAAAGGACGCCTCGCCAGATGCCAGACCGGCCTGCTGGAAGAGTAATGGAGCATAGTACAAGACCCCATCAATGCCGCTGAATTGCTGCATAGCCATCAAGAAGCATGCAAAGGCAGTCTGCTTTCTTGCCGCTTTTGAAAACACGCGTGTCATATCGGTGAAGTTTTGCTTGATGGATCCAAGCAATGAGGTGTCGGCGTGAAGATCCGCCACCGAAGCACGAGAGGCCATCTGCTCCAGTTCTGTACAGTCCAAGCCTAGCCTCTCCAGCGTAAGAAGTGCTTCGTCAGTTCGGTGTTTAGCCAGCAGCCATCGCGGCGAAGGTGGCAACCGCATGCTTGCTGCTGCAAAGCTAAATGCCATCAAGGCTTGGACGGCAAGAGGGCTTCTCCATGCAGCCGAGCTCTGCCCAATTCGTGCCGTGCCATAAGAGACGAAAAAGCCCGTTGCTAGTCCGATTGTGACCAAGAATTGGATGAGGCTAGCCAACGGTCCACGTCTCCTTGCAGGAGCAATTTCACAGACATACACAACCAGGGTGCCTAAAAACAAGCCCTCTCCCAAGCCCTTCACGAATCTTCCGAATATGAAAACGCCAAGCTTTGGGGCTACACATTCCAGTGCTGCGCCAATGCCGAAGATAGCGGCTCCGGCGCTGATAGTTGGGATACGACCATAGATGTCAGCAAAATTCCCAGCAAAGACGCCCGACAGTGTGCCGCCAATCAGAATGGTCGAAACGACGACCCCGTGAAGTGTTGAGGAAAGAGGACCAAAACTCTTAACAAATGCGTCCATAGTGGTCACAGGCCCTACGGTTCCAGTATCAAGTCCAAAGAGAAAACCGCCTAGGGCTGTTATGATTGACGCTGACTGGTAGAGGGGCATGTTTAAAACATTCCTAACAAATGCAGTCAGCTTTGACGGCATTTTGACACGAATATGTGAAGTGCGAGTTGTATTCAGGTACTACGGATATACTACTCTTCTATATAATAGAAAATTCACAGTGTGCAGGTGAGATAGGTTATCGTTCCGCTATTGGCAGCTCCACTTTCAAAGCGCTCCGAAATTTGGATCCAGAGCAGCTCGCAAGACATCAGCAAGATCCCAATTAGCTAGGAATCTTGTGTGCTGCAGCTCATTCTCATCTTCGAGCGGGAATTTTTGTGCCTTTGCGGCCTTCACGAGAGGTTGCCATGTATGACAGCGTTCCAAGTTGAAAGGAAATAAGCTTCAGACTATTCTTCCACACGAAAAGGGTACCATACCGCATTGGGCAATCTACCCGACGAGGTTGGCATTGCAAGCGCATTTGCCTGCTCTTGAACGTACTGCAACACCACCACCCTTGACCTATGTACTTAACTTGAGATGTTATCTGACTCGCTTGAGCGCTAAAATATGGGCAGATTGCCGGGATTGGTGAGGAAGAAGAGAAGAAGATTCAAAGCAGAAGCAAAAGTTGAAACATCAGCGGAAACGCTACTGGGGGATGCGATGAGCAGATCCCTCGGTTGCTGCTGATCGTGCAACCATCGTTCCCCTTACACTCAAGTACGCCCATCACAAACTGTTTGCTGATAGGCGCTCGTAGCCCTTTTATTGACGATGGCAGCGTTCTGTTTCAGTGTCTATTAGCCGGTCACCTGGCCTTTCTCGATCTTCGTTGCCGTCCCTTCGCTTGGATACGTACAGTGGTTGCACGCGTCGATCCTCATTCACGTGTCTACTTCATGTGCAAATCACCCTGAAAAGCATATGTAGTCCCGCATCGCCTGTGATTACTTCTCCATGCTCTTGTGGCCTGCAGTCCCTCTTCGCGAAGCAACAGGGAGGCAAAGTGGAACGGACCGCTTCGGCCAGCGTGTTCTCCGCGTTCGTTGAGGATCAGTCGGGTCGCCGGCGCAACTTTCAAGCTCAACAACCGTCGCCACACGCCTCGGCAAGACAGCCCTCTCGCCTTCGCGAGTACTCGAAACAAAGGCACTACTCAGACATCCATCTTCTCGCAGCCTTCTCGACTCGTCAAGGTTCCGATACTCAAGTATACCAGGAGTCTCGACGCTTTTCCCCTCCACTTTTGCGCCTCCGACCTTGTCCACCTTGGTTCTCGCACTAGCCTCGCTAATCTCACATCCCGCTCACACCCTTCTCACGAGCAAGATCTGGACCCTGCAAGAAGGATTTCCAGCGTTCGCAGATCAGTTCCCTTTCCTTTCTGCGTCCACGTTACGGTCATCCAGGTTGCTGACGCAGTCGTCCTTCACCATGTCGGTGGCCACGCAGTCGCACGGCCCGTTCCCTGACTTTACGCAGCTGGCTCCCACAATCTGGTACTACTGCCCCAAGACGAATGCTGCAAATGGAAACGGCTCAATCAAAAAGCAGCCTGACCTGGTGATTCTGTCGACGTGGATGGGGGCAGCGCCAAGACACATCATGAAATACGTCACGGGCTATCAAAATCTGTTTCCGAAGTCTCCTATCCTTATGTTAACCAATAGCATTGGTGACATTGTTCTGAAAACGCACAAGCAGCATAAAGAACACCTGAAGGGCGCCATCCGTGTTATCCATGAGACGGCGTCGACGATCCAGAGCCCCAAGATCCTCTTACATCTGTTCTCGAATGGCGGTGCACACCACATTGCTCATCTTGCATTCCTCTACCAGCGTCAATTCCACACGCCGCTCCCTATCACAGGCATGGTCCTTGACTCAGCACCCGGTCGGGCCACCTATGGCAGATCTGTCGCCGCTATGTCGGTAGGCCTGCCGCGTTTCTTCCTGCTTCGCCTTCTAGGTCTACTCGTCATCCACTTTCTATGCGCCTCTATGTGGGTGCGACATCATATCTTTCGACAAGAGAATATCATCACGAAAGTGCGACGCCAGCTTATAGACCCTCAACTTTTCCCAACTTCTGCCCCCAGGGTCTACATCTATTCGAAGACTGACAGAATGGTCGGATGGAAAGATGTAGAATACAACGCAAACCTTGCAAAAGAGAACGGTTATAGCGTTCGAACTGAAAGATACGAAAATACAGAGCACGTTGGACACTTAAGAAAGGATCCAGAGCGATACTGGGAGGCTGTACAAGCGGCCCTGACATAGTCACAACACCGGAAGACCGGGGCAGCTGCAAACTTGATGCGAAGCAAACAGTTGGATTCGGTAATAATAGACGATAAGCGGAGTTGCATAGAACGAGACAATTTTCTGGCTAAGACCAGGACAGTATCTAGATCGCTATACGGCGGCGCCAGTTCAGACAAAGAAGCTACACAGAAGTGTCAGCAACGTGATGAGGAAGCGTTTAAGCATAACAAAGGCGGGTGGCCTTGACGCTGTGTGGAACCGTGCACTGAACAAGAAGATGAATACCGCACATTATTGTCGATGGATTAAAGTTCGCCCTTTCACCAAGAGAAAAACAGAAAGGAAAGAGACGACTAATTGGAGGAAGGTTTAAATGATTTGAGATACCGCCACATTTATTTTCGAATCCTGGTTACGCTTCCTCTGTGTATCCTAAACTTCCCTGGTCTCGTCGTTCGAACTTGTCGACATGCTTGTTCGAATTGTGTAATATCAACCTCATATGCCTCTTCATTATTGGCATCTTCGTCGACTTCAATGATATTATGGGTCTGTTCCAAGATCGGCATATCCACTTTGGCGGCCAGAGCTTCCGCCCTCTGGTTCGCTTCTACCCTCTGGTTTGCTTCTAACTCTTCATTACAAGTCGTTTGAGCGTGTGATAAGGCAGCTGCTTGATCCGGCCAGCCCATGGTTACTACATGCCAACGCTCGTGAGGTAATGCTGTGCTCCCAAATTCCTTGTACAACTTGAGACTGTTTCGACGCTCGGAGCTTTCCAACTCTGTTGCTGCATCTGCATCGCTGAAGAAGTTTGAATAGTCGTCCGACGAGTCTGACAGCCGCTTACTCCCTGCGTGCTCTCTGAGGCCAGACTTCAGTTCAAAGATGCGTTCTCGATTATAGCTCTTGACTCCATCCCAATGCTTACTGATATCTGGATACGTGGGTTGGGTGGATCCTTGCTATTCAGTCGTCAGTGGCGGAGCTTTTATGTATACATTCAGAAGCGCGTACGGCAACATCCCCATACTCAAAAACATGTAGATTATGTTCGGTTAGATGATCGTGTTCATCGGCACGGCCATCATAGCTTGTGGCAGAGACGTCCGTCACACATGAGCGAAGGCGTTGCATAGCGACGCATCCGCCAAAAAAATGGAAAGTAATCTTCAGCGAGAAGCAGAAAATGTTGTGAGAATATCGAGCAAGCTCGAGAGCGGCTTAAGTCGAGGCTGCGTCTACATATGTAGAACATCAAACTCAAAGAAAACAATAAGCGCAATGGAGCATGTAGCGTACAAGGTTTGGCTAACCACTCACAATGAGAGCCCGCATTCAAAAGCAAGAGACCTCGATTCGTCTTGGCTCCTGATGACCCCAGAGAGTGGATATGCATGTACAATCGGAAATAGCGGCAAAGTAAGGTGTAAGGACAGGCATTGCTTTGCGTTTCTGCCCATGTCGTACTGGATGGAGGACATGCTGAATCGTACGTGATTCTGCAAATGCATGGCCCACCTCGTCTGGCGTAAGGAAGCCAGCCCAGCGGCGGCATGTGGCTTGCAGCTCGTACAGGACAAGTCTCCAGCCCAGAATATTTCGCTTCAAAGCCTGCATAACTCAAGATGGATCCCTTGGCGGGGACGGTCGCTTTTGATAGATCGAGCTCACCTGGGTTTAGAAGAATGTACTTCACACCATTGCATTGACGTACAAATCATGTCGCCATTGCTACTTCACATAAGGTGCGATCCTTGAAGGTGGACAAGTTAACGCATGGGGATGATTAAAATTGGATTGGCGAACGATGCACGGATGGCAGCCACACAGTGCATTCGATAGTTCTGATCCTTTGGCGATCCTTTGCATCTGACGAGGCCTGTGGAGGCAATCACAGCCAGAATGCCATTGCCTATCCGGAATCATAACAATCCCGTCTCTGCATGATGGCCATGTAGTGCGCCTTGTGGACACAGACTCTGAACCCGCTGCTTCGGTCAAGGGCGTCCAGGTTATGCATGCGTTGCAGGGCTCGAGCGGCTGCAGCAATGAAATGGCAACTCCCAGCCGTCGGCTAGCTTAGTGCCAGCAATTCGATCATGATTCCAGCGATTTCGCGGACAAACTGCTTTCTCGCTCGGCAACGTTTATGAGCTCCTTTGCATATGCCTTCTTCCGGACACTTGCTTTGCCATCTACATTTCCATGATCCCTAGAAAGCATCTATTTGAGAGCAAATAAGCTTCCGGCATTGCGTTTCTTTTGCATTGACAACTGAAATGTTTTTGGCTACGCTTGCGGTTTTTTCTCGAAGCACCCCAAAAATACTACAAAGGCGGCCTTGGGCTCCAGAGCGGTACGCAGACGGCAAAGGCCTCTTTTGGTGGCTTTTCGTGGTCCAATGGTTAATGTCCTTTGAAGAAGCAACAAATCGGATGTCCTGGCGGTTTGGAGTACGGGTCACGTTCTTTCAGGTGTCCGGGGCTGTGGGCACGGGTCGATGTCGCCCCGTACCTTAACCATTTCATCGGTCGCTCCGGAAAACCAAAACACTTGTTCACCGCATTAGTGTGGGGGTTAAACCGCGGGTCGACAGTTTCATCAGCGTGTACGAACGAGGAACAAGACCGGTCTCTCCATCCTAGGTCTAGCCAGGTTACACGCAAAAGTAACGCCCGTCGGCACCGCCAAGCGCATAGCATACATGATGGCCATACTCGTGAACCGTTCACGGATGCCTCGATCCACAAACTTCACACAACTCAGAGCCGACCCTTGACTTAGCTCTTTGCCGCCTGCCAGATCTCGCTTCTGCGAAAGGCTGCGCTTCCAGATCCAGCTCCGCGGCTCTGGTTCAGCACGAGCCTTTGAGAAGCGTTTAGTGTTCCGTTCCCCATGGGGGAGGATGCCGCCTTGCGATTCCAGTCCCCTGTTCTTGGTACTCTTGGTTTGCATGATCAAGCAGCAGACATGCGGGCACACACATTCCCTTCTCCTATTCGCCTGCTAGGTCGAGCATCCATTCAGGACAACGCCAAACCAGGATCCCAGTGCATGAGCATCATGATTTGGCGGTGAAGTAACCTGTCGCCCAGTGCGAAGTAATTTGAGTTCTCGCAATACGCGACACTCGAACTCTTTTTGACCTTGTCTTTCTGACTTCTTGGGTCTGAATCGCGAACTGCACGTCGTCCAATGTAGTTGGCCCGATCAAATGTGACCGCACTTGCATACTTTGTAACATTTTATGTGCAAACGGAAATGAGAGATGGAAAGTAGCTCAAGGAGCCACTTCAAGGTAGATCTTTGGAATCCATGTTGTCAGCACGCTATCACAATCGAGGATCGAATGATCACGCACTGATCGCGTCCGCGCCCGATTCCAGTTCTCGAAAATACCTCAGTTTTCCTTGCCGATTGATGCCGGTTTCGGTTGTCGTGAATCAAAGCGGTGAGATCCAGTCGAACGCTGAGGGTTTAATAACCTGCTTCAACCTTAAAACAGCACTATTTCGAAACATGAGCCACATGCCTTACGAAACGACTCTTCCTCGAAAATCGAAATCATGTGATATGGCTGTGATCTTTCCATCAAGTCAACTTGGTAGTACGAGGATGGCGATCGGATAATTGGGACAGTGATTCAGGCTGCAAATTAGAACAATATATTCTGTCGTAACGCAAGCGGTCTGAACAGCGCTTTTCTAGTACCATATCATATGACGGATGCCATATCAGACCATGTCACTGTTCCAACAAGCGTAGCATGTATGAAAATTCGTATCTTTGCATATCCCACTAGCTAAGAGAGCTCACTCAAATCATTTCCTATGCACAACAGCCTTTGCCACTGGGATTTACTTCTTTAGACCTCGTTTTGTGGAGTGTTTACGGATGTAATCTGATTCTGCAGTACTCGATGTGGCGATGAAGACAAGTTAGTGCTGTGCCGTTTCGAATTTACTAAGGACTTTGAGAAATTGACATATTAGCAAGCACTTTGGGATCTCGCTCAAAAGTCACAGATAGACGAAGTAAATTCGTCTCATCAGTTGGAAACGACTCAGCGGAAGTCGAGTGTGAAAACCAACACGGTTATTAGCCAATATTCGTTCATAATTTAGATCAAATGGAGAAGGCCATGATATGAATCAAATGGGACACAATGCCAACAGTACACCTTATGTCTCGAATAATACTCAATGGAGCCTTATCATTGATAGTCCATGCTCCATTTATAGTTTAAAAAATCTTGAGACCTTCCTTGCTTCATCCGGTGATCAATTCAAAGTCCACTTAAATGTCAAGACGCACGTGGTATGGAACCATTAGCACGGAGTGCGGAAGCATCATACACGGCCTGTTATAAGTTAGTGCCAAAATTTTCATAATTTCTCTGCATTTCAGGTATTAAAAAAAGGGAAATGCAACTGACTTGTATATCTGCCCGCCACCTTATGACATCTGGCCTCAAGATTCGACGATCGTAGGTCATCATCCCGTTGACCTCACCCTCCACATCCGTTGTTTGCGTCCAGACTGCGCCTGCGCAGGAATAAAGTTGAGTCTGATAAAGCAATTCTGTCATAATAAAATGACTACGGAAGTTCCAAGCATCGATAGTATCATACAATTCGTACGTATGATCGATGGCGTCAATAGCCTGTTTAACCTTCCATAGGTGTTCAGCTGACACGTTGTGACCAGGTCCTCCGAATTCACCTTGGAAGCCAATGCGAGACGGGTCGAATACAGTTGTACTAGAGTAGTACTCGGGTGTGCCACATCGCGGGAAGGTATAATGGTGATTGTCGCTGAAGTCGCCGGCGCCGTGGTCGTGCCAGCCACTGACAGCATTTACAAGTCGCGTGGGATCTTGTGCATAGATGGCTTCAGCAATATCAAATTCTGGGTGATGAGATGTGATCTGGCCCCATCCTTCGTTGTAGATGACCTAATCAGACGTTCTCGTTAGCTGCATAGTCTGTAGATGGCATTGTAATACGTTCTCACGTAGGCGACGCGGAGCAACATAGCAAAACCCTCATCGAACAGAGGAACGAGTTGAGACATTAGCTTTCTGGCACCCAAAGTGCAATAATTATGTCGAAATATTAGGGTTGCTTGGAAAATTGAAACAATTTCTCCCTTTCCTTTCTTTGTGAACCACTTACCCATGCGAATATTGAAGAGTAACTGCTTAGTTGCGAAACGATAACGTCCACTTGTCGTTCGAATTCTGCCTGTTGATCCTTATTGGGCAATCTTGTGAGTGCTAGGGATGGCATATCCTGCATGATGAGTATACCAAGCTCATCTGCAGCAGCATAGTAAAGAGGTGGCTCCACTTTGATATGTTTTCGGAGCATGTTGTAACCAAGATATTTGAGCATCTTGAGATCGTATGTCATAGCTTCGTACGTAGGCGGCGTATACAGTCCATCTGGCCAATATCCTGTAGACCATTTACGATCAGCGCGTTGATTCTTGGATGAAGTGGGAATCCGTCGTAAGATATATGATATGCTCTTTGGTGAAGGGTAGGCCAAGCAGTTTCGTTAGATCAGGATAAGGAAGTCACCGCCGTAATTCCCACGTACCTTGATCCAGAGTTCCAAATGGGAAGATAATGTCGCCGTTCTGCGCGCAAAACTCAGTATCTTTGACAAGGAAGATATTTTTCACTTGAACACGACAAGCTTGTTCGAAGAGGAACGAGTACACCATTAGGTCTCATTAAATGGCAGCTCCGTGGAGTTCACTCCTATTATCCGGATGTCTATGCATATTACCGATAAACTTACCAGAGAAATTCTTTGGACACCGTGGACATTCTTACTCTCTATTGTTCTAAACCCAGTGTAACTATGAACTATATCTTGACCCATGGTTATGATAACATCGTAGAGGTTTGGAATATTGGGGGACCACGTCTTTACAGACTTAACCTTGAATGAAATCGGGGAGGCAGCAGTAGCCTTATGCGTAGCTAGGGGGATGTGGGTGCCCTGCGCATTAATTTTAGTGAACTTCCCGTCACCTTGAACGCAATCTCTTTAGTTTACCCTCTCGAATACGGCAACCTCGACGGATGAATGTTTGCTGCCAGTTACGCTCACAGATAAGTTCAAATTGCCACTTGCATCGCCATTAATGGTCAATTGGCTTATATAATTTTTCGGTGCAGACTCGATCCAGACACTTTGCCAGATACCACTACATGGCCTATAGAAGATGTGCGATGGTCTTAAGGTCTGTTTACCGACGGGTATTACATAGTCGTGGTGGTCTGTAGGATCGAAAGCAAATACGATGCTAAACAAGTCAGTCGTTGCCAGGCACACTTGAGTCTAATTGACGCCTACAGCTCGTTATGTCCAGAAATGAGGTAGTCGGTCACGTCTACGGAAAATCCAGTGTAGCCTCCTCGATGAAAAGTAACGTTGTGGCCGTTCACGAAGACGGTAGCCTCGTAGTCAACGGCCCCAAAGTTAAGAAGCACGCGATCCCCCGTCCAGGTGGACGGCACCGTAAAAGTGGTTCTGTACCATGAATAAATTGTATTTTCTCCCTGTATTCCCGATAAACCACTTTCCAAGCAGAACGGCACGAGAACTTCCTGTGGCAGCGTGCGGTTAAACGGAGGATGCTTCAGGGCGGAGTGGCCAGATGCGTTTGCATACGTCCAGAGACCGTTTAAGGTTTGCCATTGGGATCGGGCAAGCTTGGGTCGAGGATATTGCGGCCAAGGCTCCGTACCAACTTGATATGTCCAGTCCGTATCCAGAGGAGGGGTCTGGACGGAATACTTGCCTGTGTGACCTCCTAGGACGACCTGGTGCTCGGTACGGCCGAAAGCTATAGCCTCCGCTGCAAAAGCAAGGACTGTAAAAAGAAGCATCTTGTCTGGCAAGACTGACAGCGTCGCACTAACGGCGAGATATACAAGTAGACACGAACGGCACAAGAGGGCGGTCGCATGCCGCATCGCGACCCTGGAAGCGTCGGAGCTCACGCAGAGCGGAACTGGGATGTGCGCAGGGAAGGTAAAACAACCACACGTCGCGAACTGACGTCACGCAAGGTCAGCAGGCATGATTGGCTGTGCAAGGGCGGGCTCATCCCATGACAGGGCGCACGCGGATGTGTCAGCCAATCAGAGACACTTTTCCCCTTGTGGAAGGACCACCCCAGGATGATCACGCGGGGCAGCCCGTGGAAGGTGCTACCCACGGCATTGTAACTTGCAGCATCTCTGTTCTGAAGCTTACGTACTCAATTGGAGCGCGTCTTGGCTCCTCGCATAGCGCAGGGGCAGAGCACGCAGTCGAGGAAATATTCGTGTGCTTGTTGCAACGCGCAGCCGCAGTGTCGAGCCAGTTCTATAATGCTGCAAACCTTGAAGTAGACGCGTGGTTAGCATGAGCATCGGGCGTGGATGTGGAACAGTTCACGTAACATCATGTTGATGCGTCCTAGTACTATTCTTCTGACGCATAGAGCCGCAAAGTGTAAGCGGCCAATTCATAACAGCTCAGCACGTCTCCGTGCTGTTGCTGTTGATTCCCCTGTCCGGATTTCCCTCTTTGTAACCTTGCACGAATAGCTGATCTTGGTTGCAACTGTGTGTCTTTGCAAATTTTAGCACTGCGCTGGGCTCAGATGTCTCGAACATTCGTACTCCGTTCAGCACTCTAATGTAGACTTTCACGGATCGAGTCTTGGCCAATCATGTCTTCGAGTGAACGGATGAGGCGCTCAATTGGACGTCTAATCTGGAGTTTCCCCTTCTCAGGCACAAATGATAAACACTCCGACTAAACTCGAATAGCAATGGCCTTCTCTGCGTCGCAGACGTCTACGGCTGCGTTCTCTATCCAGTACCGGTATCAGCTTTTGGAAGATTCGACTAGACAGATCCGCCTGTTGCGCCCTGACACCTCTGGTGACTTGCTAAGTTTTCATCTCTACGACTTTGAATTATCCGCAGCACCGTCTTACTATGCCTTGTCATACACTTGGGGGAAACCAGCTCCGATGTACGATATCCTTCTAGGTGGTAGGCGCTTTTCAGTTCGACGTAATCTGCTGCAGTTTCTTCATATCTTCGCAAAGCGTCATCCTCATGACTACATTTGGATTGATCAGGTATGTATCGATCAGGAGAATGTAGCAGAACGCAACCGCCAAGTGCAGATAATGGGGAACATCTACAAGACAGCGGCGAAGGTCTTGATCTGGTTGGGTGAGGCCGACATGGCCCACGCGACGAACTCCGATGTTGCTGAGCGTGAAGATGACTCTGGACCATGGGATGTTTCTCAGCTCGAAGCCACGTACTCTGCGGAATACTGGACACGTCTTTGGATTGTACAAGAAGTGCTTTCTGCAAATAGCATCATGATTTTTCATGGAAACAAGAGTATAGAGTGGAGCCAATACACAAATCTCATGAACAGGTCCCACGCCCCGCAGCCCTTGTTGGCCCTGGACTCAATAGCTCTGCGTAATATCTCCACGCCAATTCTTCCTGAGATTGCTCTATTTTCATGGAAAGATTCCATGTGCCAAGATCCTCGGGATCACATCTATGCACTCCAGGGTCTCTTCACCGAGCAGTGCAGGATTGAAGTCGACTATGTCAAACCTATCCGAGACGTTTATCTCGACGCAGCATTGATGATACTTCGCACAAGTACGTCTAAATCACATGTTGTTGCGACAACTTTGGCCGGGCTTGCAGAGGTCATGGGACTGGTTTTTCCCGATAATAGGTGGCTAAAGAGGGACGAAACTTTTAAAAGAGTGGTGAAGAGGTTCAGGCTGGCGACAAGCTCTTCACTCACTGAGCAGGAACGTCTGAATACGGCGAGGAACATGCTGGTGATGATGTTGATAACATATCATTGGGTCAGCTCTGAGTCAAGATCGGGGAACAACTAATTGTAACATCTGGACGGGAAGTATTTCAAGGTAGGAGAAGAAGAAGAAGAAGGAATTGAAAAATCATGTTACACATGAGATTGCGAGTCTTTCTCAAAAGCTTATGAAAGGAGGAAAGAAAACGAGCCGTGTCTGATAAACCCCTAAGTCAAGCAAGAAATTCAGGGAGCTAAAACGACGAGATATCCAGGCGCATTGGCCACGAATATTTATGATTCATAGAAGCTTAGAAGTAATGAAATGTAGGCAGAAGCGGCTGAAGAGTGAGCATTAAATGCAAAACCGAATAATGCTTCTGTAAGTGCACAGAGGCATTGGCCATCTATCCTGTCATTCCGTGGCGTGTTATCGCACGATAAGACAGCCACATAAGGTCCAGATGTTTGAAAAGACCGGGAAAATACAAGTCCTTTTTTCTTTGTTTACTTCGTTTACATTTCTCCCGCTTGTCTTGTCCATTAAGCTGACTATTACGAAGTGTTTATGTAACTTTACAGAAGACAGATCCGGACATAAATCGGATACACGCCGCACCTAACGCGAGTTGATGCCTAAGGCAAGAAATGCATCGCCACCTTTCGATAGGCTTCTATCAAATCGGGATACCGCTGGCTGCCCAAAGCTTTCAGCGAACACATCATTCAAGCGTCTTTGCCTTAAGTCCGACTCATATATAGTTCAACTATTGCGCACTTGACAAGCAACCAGTTCCCGATATCCCTTTCCTACACACTTTTATTTTGGAGGGCCTAAGACGTGATAAGGCAGCCTCTTAGCACATCTCACAAATTCAGCCCTGCAATACCTTCGCTGGCATTTTCGTCAACAGCACATATCAATCACACAACATCCCGATCAAAATGTCCGACGACTGGGACTCCGTGACTAAGATTGGAAGCAGGGTCCGTGGCGGACCTTCTGCTCCAAAAGAGAAGGTTATCAAAGGAGAGGCTGCTCTCAATGCAGCTCGTCGCACGGGCGCTCCCATCATCACAGAGAAGAAATTCACGACAGCGAACCAGGTAGGCAGGCTTTCTTCTATTTCGTACATGCCTTCGGCGACGCCTGGACGGTAGGCTGACGAAGAAAAAACCCTAGAACAAAGGTGTGGAGGGACAGCACCTGACAAAGGTAGACCGTTCAGACGATATCATAAAGCCCAAGACAGTGGGCACGGAAGTGGGCAACGCGATCAAGAAGGCGCGCGCCGAGGCCAAGAATGACAAGGGCCAGCCGATGACACAGAAGGATCTAGCGACCAAAATCAATCAGACGCCTACCGTGGTGGCTGACTTCGAGCGAGGCACTGCAGCGCCCAACGAGAAGATTCTAAGCGACATGGAGCGCGTGCTCAAGGTGTATCTAAGAGGGAAGAATATTGGCGAGCCCAAGGTGTTTGGAAAGAAGAAGACTTGAGCGTGGCATTATTTTCTCGTCCTCGGACGTGCTCGTGGTTGGATGAACGCGATGCGAGGATTGATACATAAGAGCTCGACGCTTGCAGACGTCTACGATATTATATATATTCATGTTTTCACAGAGACAGACACACATATATATACATATACGTAGTGGTGCGTGGGGCACAGATTGTAGGAATAGGCTAGGGCACTGGCGGCACAACGGTCAAACATGGCCTTTTTGTGTGCATTGCAGCCTATGTCGACATGCACCCTCCAAAAGCACTCTGATGGTCTTCTTCCTCGGACGGGCATTGCAACGCAGGAGTTTTTGTTTTGGGCCGTAGACAAACTCATAGATCGACACTTGAATGCGCGGACAAATAGACATGAAATACGACGGCATCTCACAAGGAACAAGATCACAATCAAAGCAGAGTGAAACGCGGTGAACGACAGACACGTGATCTGACGATTTGGCAGACCGGTTCGACAGGCCGGGGCAGGAGAATGCAGACGAAAATGGCCGAGTCAACGCGGTGGTACGCTCTCGCTCTTGGTTCCCACCTTGCGGTATGCATTCAGTGCCGCGGAGGTAAGAGACGACAGACAATGAGCAGCCCGCTTGACTCGTGGCCTGCATCTACAGTTTGAAAGTCTGGGCTGAAAGGACGGCGTGTCGTCATAGGCCAGCACAGCGGCTTCCGGCGGGCACAAGACCGCAAAGCAGAGTGGCAGCGTGGTGTGCCCCGTGCGGAAGGAGGTGCGCGGCGTCGTGGTGGGGGCGGTGGTTGCTTCCTTGACCGTCTTTTTGCGCGGGAAGTTGCCAGGCAGTGTCGGGGGCTCTTGTGATGCTTCCTGCTGACCACTCGTGGCGGTGACTGGCCCAATGGCAGCCGGTTGCGTCTTTCGTCTTCTTGGGTCGCGGCTGCCTCTCCGTCGTGGTGGGTGGACGACGGCGGCCGACATCGGGAGGGGTGCGGGATTCCTTGGTCTTTCTTGTTCTTCGCCAGGCAAGGCTGGAGATGCAAGATAAGCTGGCTTGACAGACGACCAGGAGCCTCCACGTAGCACGTCTGAAGCCAACGTCCGCTCCACTGGCTGCTGCTGTTGGGACGCCGTCGAAGCATTCCGGGAGTCTTGTCTGCGAACCGCAACAAGCTTTCTGTCGGGGGCCACGGAGCGGAGCTGGTTGCGAGCAAACAACGGCCGCTGCGGCGCTGCAGGGTCCAGCCTCACGAGACCCAGGCCGCGGGCGGGCAGCGCCATTGGTCGCGCTTGGCCAGGGACCCAGACTTTGGCCATGCGCCGTGATGTCGACCAGCCCACACGAACACGCTTTATTACTTTTCGCTCCAGAGCCAATTGTGCACGATGCGGAGGCGGCATGGAAGAGTGCAATGCACTTTCGGAGAAGGGACCTTCGTCAGGTGGCGACTGTGCTGAGGATTTTTTTTTCTTTTCACTCCCTCCTGTCGTCGTTCCTGTTCAGATTGTCCGTACCAGCCAACGTACAAAGTGGGCAGGCGAGAGCGGCGTTGCTTCAAACTTTGGTGTGGGTCGCTCTTTCTGGTCGAGTCCTGACTACATCATCGCCGTGACTACCAGCGTCTTGCTCTTGCTCTTGTTCCTCTTCCTCTTCCTCCCCTCCCTCACCTCCCAGTAGCAGCTACAAACCTCGCTCCTCGACCTCTTCGTGTTGCTTTGCCTGCGTCCTGTCGTACATCCTGAGCAGATCTATACCGGAGTACACCTCGACAATCGTCCTCGTTGCTCGCCTTATCGTCAATCAACATCGTCATCGTCTTCATCCTCATCCTCGTCCTCGCCCACACTAGAACCACAACCACCACCACCTTCTCCACTGACACTGCCTTCGCGCCACCGCTCTGTGCTTCTTATTAATCGCCACGTCACGCGTGGTCCCTAGCTCCCGCCCTTTGTAACTGAACAAACCGGACATTTTGCATTGATCGCCACCCTGCAACGAATCTGTCCTAACTTTATTTTTTATTTGCTTCCAAGAACATTGCCCCGGACAAAGAATCCTGCGACCGCCCATACTTCAAGAAAAGAGATCCATTCCCCAACAAAATAACTGCGTCACTGCTCTCTTGACGAAGAAAAGAAGCGAAGCCAGCAGATGAGCTCGCAGAAATCGGGAACCACCAATGTGCAAACCGCCAGCAACAATACTCGCAGCCCGGATGGCTCCAAGCTTCGCCGCAAGTCGACCTTGAATCTTGATCCTCTGTCCGCCGCCCACATTTACTACGGCGAGTCTCACACAAAGAAAGACAGAGTTCGCACTTACTCTTCCGTAAGTCTCAAACCTGCCGCATCGGCCCCGTGATCCTCTGCACACCTGCACAGCGGCCTTGGAAGGTATTGTTCGCTCTAACTGAGTCCTTCATGTATGCAGGTCATATCATCGGCCGACCTTGGATCAGAATGGCTTGGCACCGACTACAAACAGCCCGCCCGCCGCGGCTCTCACGATGAGCGAGGCTCGCAGCCGCGCAAATTCATGATCCCTGTCGAGGAAACACTACAAAGGCTGCTGGCGAGGGAAGACACGGACCAGAATATGCAGATTACCATTGAGGACATGGGCCCAAAAGTTCTGTCGATTGGTACGGCTGCGTCGGGCGGCTACAACCGCTTCGACCTGCGGGGCACATACAGGCTTAGTAACTTGCTTCAGGAACTCACTCTTGCCAAAGAGCATGGCCGCAAGACCATCTTACTCGATGAGGAGCGCTTGATAGAGAATCCTGTCAGTCGCCTGAGACGGCTTGTGCAATTCGAGTTCTGGCCTGGCCTAACACGAGTTATCGACGGACGCAACATCGGCCAGGTAGCTCGGGATCCTAAAGATTGGACTTCCGATCCCAGACCGAGGATTTATATACCTCGCGGTGCCCCTGAGCAGTACGAGTACTATTCCAAGATTGCCAAGCAACAACCCGGCCTAAGGCTTGACGTGCAGTGGTTGGCTGAGGTTCCCGACGATGAGGAGTATGTTCGTGACTTGAATGACGCCCCGGGCTTGCTTGCTGTTGCGATGGAGGAGAAGGTGGATGAGAACGGAGAAAAGACTCTAGAAGGCCTGCCTTTTGTCGTACCCGGCGGCCGCTTCAATGAGCTGTACGGTTGGGACAGCTACATGGAGACGCTCGGGCTGCTTATTGACGACCGTGTTGACCTGGTCAAATCCATGGTGCAACATTTCTGCTTCTGCATTCGTCACTATGGAAAGATTCTCAACGCCAATCGGACGTACTATCTCTGCCGATCTCAACCACCATTTTTGACGGATATGGCACTGCGGTGTTACGAACGTATCAAGCACGAGCCCGGTTCACTTGACTTTTTCCGGGAGGCCATCTATGCTGCCATCAAAGAATACTACAGCGTTTGGATGAGCCCTCCTCGCTATGACCCTACCACCGGTCTCTCCAGGTACCGTCCGGGCGGCGTTGGCGTCCCTCCTGAAACGGAGGCATCCCACTTTACCCATATCCTAACCCCTTACGCCAGGAAGCACAATATGACTTTCAAGGAGTTTGTCGATGCCTATAATCATCGTCGCGTACTGGAACCTGATTTGGACGAGTACTTCATGCATGACCGTGCCGTCCGTGAGTCGGGTCACGATACGTCATACCGCCTCGAAGGTGTTGCTGCCAATCTCGCAACTGTTGATCTGAATTCGCTTCTGTACAAATACGAGTGTGACATTGCACGTGCCATCCGCACCATGTTTAATGACAAGCTCCCTATTCCGGACCACTGGCTTTCGAAGAACCAGAGACCCGGGCACGTGGAGCGCTCGGCTGAGTGGGAGCGACGGGCTCGAAAACGCCGTATTTTGATGGATAAATACCTATGGAATGAAGAGAAGGGCATGTACTTTGACTACGACACCGTTAAAAGGGAGCAGACGACGTACGAGTGTGCGACTACGTTCTGGCCAATGTGGTCTGGGGCCGCAACACCCCGGCAGGCAGCAGTCATTGTAGCTGAAGCGTTGCCTAAACTCGAAGCATTTGGTGGCCTGCTCTCAGGAACGGAAGAAAGCAGAGGTCGCGTAGGCCTCGACCGTCCAAACCGTCAATGGGATTATCCGTACGGCTGGGCCCCTCAGCAGATGCTCGCGTGGATTGGTCTTCAGCGCTACGGCTTTGAAGAAGAATGCCAACGCTTGTGCTATAAGTGGCTTTTTATGGTGACGAAGGCCTTCGTTGACTACAACGGGGTGGTGGTAGAAAAGTACGACGTTACGCGCAAGTCAGACCCCCACAAAGTAGAGGCGGAGTATGGGAATCAGGGTGCAGATTTCAAGGGTGTAGCTAAAGAGGGCTTCGGCTGGGTTAACGGTGAGTTTTTTCATTGTTCATGGTTTCAGGCTAAATATTGGCTAATACGTCTGTCTAGCAAGTTACGTTCTAGCCCTGACGATGGTAAACGCACATCAGCGGCGTGCCTTGGGTGCACTCACTGACTGGGATACTTACATGAAGGCTACCAAAGATCTGGGTTTGGAGGACCTATAAGGACCAATTTCCATTCGATCCTACTTTCGATGATCATAGCTGTGGGCTATCAAAACGGACGAGAATTCATGGTGAATGGCGTTTTTATTTTTTTTTTTTTCCTTTCTGGCAGGACTGATTTGGAGTTCGAACAGCAGAATGACACGGGTATGATGTTTGGGCTAGGAATGAACTCTACGATATGTTTCAGAGACAGCCTGACGAGGTTCTTTTATTGCTTAAAGTCACGTACTTGATTGAAGAGTTAAGCATACATGAAAATGTGCATCGACGCGCCTTGGTTTCGGCGATGATGAATAGGGATGATACCTGTAGAGGAAAGAGAAGCATCAAAAAGCCTCTAGAAATTACCTCCACTTCTTCGAACATGAGGGGGCCCTAGACCGAAAGAGTATTGACAACTCGAGTTTATTGTTTCCTTGTCAAGATTCTAAAAGTTTGATTTATCGTGCCGCCTCACCCAGATTGAGCTTGGAAGTCCCTACTAAAAACAAATCACAAAGGAAGTTTTGCGACCAATTTTGATGGCGCGTATGTTGACATACCATCTGGTCCTCCTTCCTATCTTCACGTGCGGATCTAACTTCGTGGTGCCTTCATCGTAGTTTACGCAAAAGTATATCACATCACCTCGAACGAGCTTTAAAAGCTATCCATCAATTGGGTCAAAATCATAGAGAATGTTCAGATCACTCCTGAGTACTTATCGACTGCGGAAAAGGCTCGCATCTCTGAATCTTATTTGGGAATGTCAAAGTAATGTATATTGCTGTGACTTGGCCATATCTAGACATAGAGGCAAGCATCGTCCTTTTTTGTTCTTTATCTTCTTCTGATGCAGACAAACTCCCAAGACTCGTGATGACTTATCAAGTGTATGATGCAAAACATCGCAAAGGATCAAAGAGAGTGTCGACACTGGCTTCGATGCATGACATTGGAGACAATGAGTGCAAGCACAATTTTTGACCTGTATTCCACCGCGTAGAGGGTCGACTCGTACGATAAAGGTCATGATTGCATTCCACCTGGCCCAGCTTAACTTAGGAGCGAAACGCCAGCTGTTTGCATATATTATTGCCAGGAATCCGAGACATCTTTCGAGCTCATGGGACGGAGAAGGCAGTGACTCGAACACCGACGGGTTGACGAGAAGGAATTCGCAACGGTCGTTTTGTGGCTCGGTGGCTCGAGGAGGATTTAACCTGGAACCCAGGAGATTTTGTGACCTGTGGGGGAACAAGCCCTTTTTATTTCAAACGTTCGAGTACGTGCCGCGTCCAGGCGATCTCCCGCAATGTGATCAAGGGGCTCTGTTGCTTTCTGAGCGGTCGAGTAGTGTGCTGTTCAGCATAAACTTAGACAAGGCCGGTATCAGTCACTCGGGTTACTTCGTGCTTGCCCCAAATTGACTCCATTGGCGCCTGCAAAGGGCCAGACTCCCGCAAAAAGAAATCAACATACAGTCGAGGGAGAGCGCCGGCAGCAAAGATATCGGTAACTTAGGCTGGTGTGTGAGCAATATCCGGTGGTGAAACAATGTGTGATGACGCCCTACACCGCTCTTGCAGCTATGCCAATTCTTTGACTACATTTCCATGAGCTGGATGGATAGATTTATAACTCTCGCCCAATCTTTTAGGAGGACTGTGCGTGTGTACATACTGCAGTCGTGTCCAAAATTTCAATTAGAATATCTAGCCTAGTCTAGGGTCGTTTATTATAACGCTGCTTGCACCAACGGGTGCTCCAGGATTAGCTGAGATAATGCTCAAGGGGAGCTGGAAGGGTGATCTGGTGAAAGTGGGCTGTCCCGCAACAGCGTAGCGTGCGTAGCTAATGTTGCGGCTCCTTAGATTGCGAGTACGGTGATCATCGCACCCATTTCGTTTTGAAGCAACTAGATTGACCTGATGCTGCTCATTCCGCAGAAGAGACATGAACACAGTCGCTTTAGGGAACCTCGACGCTTGATACGTGCATCCAAACAACTTGATGGGAAATTCGTAATCGTACGTGCAACTCTGCCCAATGCGTAGACGAACAGAAGGGGTTGAGTTTCACAATTAGCGCTCGCAACTATCCAGACGTCCATTCCTATTCTTTCCCTGCTTGTACTGGGCAAAATTCCGAAATTCCCCAAAAGACATCATTTGAGCAGTAGGTGACCTGTGTGTGCTCAAGAGTCAAGCCGCAAAGACAAGGACTGAGTCGACACACGAAGCAATACTACGCAATGAAACGATGGCTCCCCGCTAATGTATAGAAAGAAAGCTTCCAGACGTCACTTCGTCAAAGCCGAGGCCTTGTCTGGGATAGATGTGTTCAAACGCGGAAAGACGCTGGGCCATGACAATCCAGGATGTAGACGAGACCATTTACACGAATGACCCGTATGGTAAGTTGGCCTGTCCGAGATTTCCACTAGCAGCTGATCTCAGGGTGAGCGAAGTGTCGACTTGGTACCATGGACAGAGGAGATCATGATCATCCTCGTCAAGCACATAATCGGAAGCGTGGACAGGCAGCTTGCGCGCAGCGCTAGGGCCGTTGAAAAGCGTACAAAGTTGAACAAAAAAGCGTTGGTAAGATTGAAATGCGCAAACGCGAACTGGGTCGAAGCTTAATTTCTTCGTGTCGTTGAGCTCGTGACCAAGAACGACGTAGCTCAAAAGTCAGACCGTTGAAAGACTATCGATGGCGAGTCGTTAGGACAATAACGTAGGCGCAAGCAAAGCACGTGCGCGGCGTGATTTCCCAGCAGCCACACTTGGTGCGTTTGACGACACTACGTCCCCGTTTCGACGTGAACATGTGCATCGGAATGTTTCTGCGCATTTTGGACAGAAATGCCAAAGTATGTTGACTTTTGTCGGCCCAAAATGGTCTAAGACGTGATGGTTTGGGAAGTTATCACTACACTAGCCGGGACAAGCATCCCTGCGAACATCCTCCTCAGCTGCGTGGATCGCTCTCAAGGAGAAGGGGAACCCTGCTGGATGTTGATTCCACTTGAGCTCGCATGGCATTCTGGAGTAAGAGAGACAGACACTGGTCCGCGTTAGAGACTGTAGTCGGCTGAGGAGGTGATGCAACGTTCACTGCTGCAAGAGAGATTCGCCGTTTCAAGTCAACAACAACAAGAACGTGCTTGCCGCTCGCGTGGACCCCACAAAGTCGAGGCTGCAAACGTTTTCTTCAGTCGGTCCACTTGAGTCATGGCACTCTCGAGACTATCGGATCAGGGGTGGAGGGGGCCGGACCACCATCCAGCAGATCTCACGACGATCTCTCTTTCGCGTACATGACAATTCGAACACATTGTATCAAGGCGGCCCAGGACCGATCCTGGTCGTCATATTCTTCTGCGTGGCTAGTGCAGAATTGACAGCGTGCGAGATGAGAGTCAGCTACGGATTGGGAAATGTTGAACTGCGGACCCGCACCCTTACCATGTAGCTCATGACAAGAGCATGGAGGATAGGAATTGCAGAGAGGGAGAGGGAGAAGAAGATCAACACCGAGCAGAAAATGCTATAAGAAGCTCTTGGATCCTGCGCTCCACCAAGGGAGTCCTCCATCTCTTCTTCGTCATTCACTTTCGGCCGTCGCCTCCACCGTCGCCCACACATTCTTTTGTCGAAGCAAATAACTCACTCAAGTCACTCCTTTTTGCGCAGAAACGGCCTTCCCACTCGGATCACGATGAAGTACGCCATTGCAACCATCCTGGCCTCGGCCGTCTACGTCTCCGCCGCTCCGCTGCTCGGCATACCGGGGACTGACGTCGTCGACAACGTGCTCCCCGTCGTTGGCGAAACAGTTAGCCCCGTGCTCACGGACGTGCTCGGCGAGGCCGTGCCCGACGTGGCCACCGCCGTCGTCCCTCAGAACACCAAGCGCGGCGTCGTCAGCGAAGTGGTGCCTGGCGTCACCCAGGGCATCGTACCAGAGGTCGTCGACGGCGTCGTGCCGGCCGTCGGCAAAGTCGTCATCAAGCGTGGACGCCGAGGCGTCGTCTCGACGGTCGTCCCGGGTGTCGTCGACGGCGTCGTTCCAGAAGTCCTGAACGGCGTCGTTCCCGCCGTCGGCGACGTCGTCATCAAGAAGCGTGGGGCTGTCGAGGGGGTCGTTGACGGAGTCGTCCCCGAGGTAACCAATGGCGTGGCTCCAGCGGTTGGAAATGTTGTGATCAAGCGAGGCGTCGTCACCGACGTCTCTCCGAGCCTGATCCCAAGCGTCACGGATGGCGTGGTGCCCGCTGTTGAAGATGGTCTCGTCCCAGAGGTCGGCAACGTCGTGGTCAAGAAGCGAGGCGTTGTTAGTTCGGTTGTCGGCGGTGTGGTTCCTGAAGTCGTCGACGGTGTGGTTCCTGCAGTCGCCGATGTGGTCATCAAGCGGGGTGTCGTGAACGATGTGTCGCCAAGCTTGATCCCGAGCGTCACGGACGGTGTCGTTCCTGAAGTGACCGACGGTCTTGCTCCCGAAGTTGCCGACGTTGTTGTGTAATGATCGGATTTGGTTCTTTTTTGGCATTCATTCCTGGTGTTTGGGTATGCAGGATCGAGGGTGAGCCTTTCTGTTGTATATAGCGTACGAAATTTATTCTAATGTTTACAGATCGAATCTCTTGCAGAGAATCGGTCGCAACCCGAACATGGAATGGGGCGATTTTGTGGTGCCATTGACTCAACGAGAACCTGCTGTTCACTATTCCCATCTGTGTGCAGGCTTTTGAGGACTTTTCACATCCAGACCCAACCGTTGTAACATAAGCCGTTACGAATGACTAGTTCTATTCATAACCAGCCACTTGGCCTTTCTCTTCATCCCACAAAAACTAATCTTTCTCATGGTGTTGATTCAAAGTAGACATACTGACTTCTTACGTATTGTGAACCCAAGTATTTTGTGGTGAAGCTAGCACTTTTAAGTGCAGTATTTTTGACCGCATCGTGATTCTGAATGCATAAAGCTTTTCGCCTCGATAACTAGGAGCAGAGACGATAAACGATGAAAACTGCCCATGATTAAAACAAGACTTCCGCGAAAGGAGAACATTCTGACGGTGAGGTTTCGAGAAGAATGCATCATAGACCAGAATTTGCGTGCTGTGACTCCTTGGGAGGAAAAGCAAATGCCCAGTACGAAGCATAGTGGATCAATTGTAGACGAGTAAGCATCCGCCTAGTTTAAATTTTACCCTAAACTTTGCTGAATATAATCTGGATACCTCAAGCCCTCCGTCCGCAATTTTGTGAGCAGAAAAAACTTGTCGTGAGCGGCAAGGACGGCTCTCGAGTTTGACTTAACTCGAAGCTGCAAGTGGAAACACTTCGGGACGTCACGATTCCCACGGGAGGCTTATGAAATGCTGACGCGTGATCCCGAAGGATTCCCACGTATCTGTCGATCTTCATGGCTTCTGGTCCCAAGGCCATTGCCCATCGGTCAATCGACACGTGCAGTGTGCAAATTCATATACTTCATATCATGATCTGCTGGTAGCTGCGCGTTTGCTCATCTCAAGGAGAGGCTCGATGACGGATGCCAAAGGGCTTTTAACGCCATCGACGGCACGAAAGCGTCAAGACCACTCGTGTAGCCGACTCGCACTCCGAAGATGGCGATGTGCCAAAAGTACGGGCAAGAAGAGAAAACAAGAAAATCAGAAGCGGAGAGCACTTTTGGTCAGGCGTGAGCAGAAGCACAGGATACGAGATAGCGTGCTTAGAAGTGACGGGTGAACCTATTCTATGTAAATGACTTAAGCTGCCCTCACACTTCTTTGGCTGCGTGTATGGATATCGTTCAACTCCTCTAAGATCTTGACCACGTGCGGAAGCACATGATCGGAATGCTCGTTGGCTCTCACAGCATATCTTCCGGTGTTTCCTGCGGGCACGTCTGCGAAAAAATGCTCTTCACCGCGCACTCCGCCCAAGTTAAGAATTGCTATTGCCAACCCCTGCTCTTTTGCTCTCTTCACGAGTCTCCAAGCGGAGTACGTGGCCAGACTGCTTCCCACGACCAAGAGTCTCGACGCTCGATCGATGGCAGACTCTGTCGCGGTCTTCACTGCAGCCGGTATCGATTCGCCGAACATGACTACGGCAGGCTTCAGGATGCCAGCGTTGGACGGCGGCGCCCATGCGCCGTCCTTGTCGACCTCGACTCTGCCGATCGACCCGTCGGGAAGCTTGGGCGGTGAATTCAAGCACGTTGGACAAGCGGGGTACCGGAATGTAGTATAATCTACGTTTGGCACGTCCACGTCGCCGTCTGGATTCGTCCTCAGTCCTCGTGCTTTGCGCACTTGCGGGTCCTCCGTAGCCAGCGCGCCCGAATCGAGCATTTCCTGCAGAAACTCATGCCATGAAGGATTGAGCCTTGAGAGCTGATCCTGAAATTGCTCTCTGTCATACTCCTTGCGGCACGAGAGGCACACCGTAGCTCTCAAGTAGCCGTGCAGTTCGATCGTGGGCAGATCCGGGTGCGCTGCGGGGTGGAAAGAATCCACATTCTGTGTAATCACCTGCTTGACAATGCCGAGCTTCCCAAGGTCCCGAACAGCGTAGTGCGTCGCATTTGGCTTTGCCCTTACGAGATTCGGCCAACCCAGATAGCTGCGTGCCCAGTACCTCCTTCTTGCTGCGTGATGAGAGGTGAATTCGTTGTAGTAGATAGGCCTGTATGATTTGTTGAGGGTGTATGTGCCATTTGTTCCCCGGTAGTCGGCCAGCCCGCTGGCAACCGAAATGCCAGCGCCGGAGAGCAGCACCGTATTCGACGCTGAGGTCGGCGAACCTGACGAGCGACTGCTGAGAAACTCGGAAAAAGCGGCAATGGCACCGCTCACGGTACTGGCGGAAGGAGGGATGATGCGTGGAGCTGGGAGCGGATCTGTGTAAGGAATTCGCATCAATGGCATTGCTCCGCAAGACAGTTTCTCCCGCCGTGGCTCACTTTGCTTGGAGCTGCGTCCTGCTTGAACCCACTTAGCCCTGGCTCTTTACCAATGTTGTGCGAGTGGCAAGAATCATAATGAAACGAACGCACTCAAGAGGCAGCGATCTTGTGTCTCGCTGCATCCAACCACGAACGCAATGTGTGCTGGTTGCCAGTTCTATCGCACAATTTCTTCGCGACGACCTCCAATCGTCATAGAGATTCACGCGCCAAGCTGGAAGAAGCTTAGTGTTAGCGCTTCGAGGAGCGAGGTATCGATAACATCTAGCGAATTCTGCCTACTGTCAGCATTCATGCGCTGGCTTTGGCCGTCGATGGGCCTAACGTGGACTGAAAAAAGAAGACTGCGAAAAGTGCGGTCCACAATTTGGTGTTTTCCTATGGACGACGAGGCGTTCCATGCAACAATCTGCTAGCTTTCACTGCCGGTTCCTAGTTAGCAAAGAACACCATCTCTACAACTATAGTAGACCATATCCATACGTACATGTACACACAGATATATTTATATATTTATATGTATGGATGTACGTATGTATATATTTCCATCTGTAAGTAATGCGCGTCTCCACGTAAATCTGATGCACGTTCAAAAACGCCTACGATAATCCCGGAGTCTGCTCTCAGAGCATGCCTTTTACGCTTGGATCATTTCGATTCCAAGAGCTGTCTGACGCCAGTTACCACGCTGTGGTGGCTTTGGCATGCAAACAACAGCCATATCTGCATTCTCCAGTTCACGGCAGTCTATCCCATGTCCGCATGCAAGTCCGTTGGTCCTCAGTCGCTCTCTCCAGGACCAAGGCACACATCCCACATGCGGACCTCAAGCCTCCACGGGCGTGAAAAGGTGCTGCGGCGTCCACAAGCCCCCGTAGTCAACGACCCAGGATGATGGGAAGACCATCAGCCTCTTCTCTTCTCGTCTCGTCCCGGAATGCAGGGTTTCGCAAATAAAGCTCACCGTGCTGGACGCCAGATTCCTGCCGACGCCCTCTCGGCGGCTAAAGCACCAGTTTCAGAAGAGCGCGCGTGTGCCGGAAGCTTCGACATGCCGCAAAGGGGAGGAGGTTGGGCGTTGGGCTAATTTTTCATTTTCCTCTTTTCCCTCTTCGTCCTAGCTGCGTGGTAACTGACTGGCTGAGAGTTGTGGAAATTGAGAGGCACGGCGCTTGTTGCGGAAGGATCGTGCATGGTGTAGGCTACGGTGACGCTGGCTTGTGGCGTTGTTGCTTTTCTCAAGTGCACTGTACAAGGTCACTACGCAGAAGTACTATGGCTACTTGCAGAATGACAAACTGTCCGTACGGAGTTGTGATGTCGTTCAAAATCGTTGAGATGTTATCATTGTGAATGTAGCTGAGAAAAATAGACCTGATCGTAATAAGGTAAAACTCGTCGTATCCAAAGCAGCTGGTATCATCGACGGAACTGAATGCAGTACAAATACGGAAGCCATTGATCCGTTGCAAAATGCCGCTCCTAGGCCACAAGATCCGCCGATACCTGCGCATGTAGCCTATGCACATATCTTTCTAAAGTTTTGCAAATAATGCCGCTGTCGAAGGAGTGTGTCGATCAGAACCGAAGACAAAAAGAATGTGTGATATATTCGACGTCGATATCAATCGCTATAGCCTCCCAAATTTTAATTCTCTGGAAAAAAATTATCGCTGAATTTTTCTTCCTCGTGTCTAAGCTTCATCCTTCTTCGTCATCGTCACCCGGAGGGCTAGGTGAGAGCATGGCATGTATGCTCATGTTGCGCCCATGTGCATCTGCGTGCATCGGTGGTCCACGGATCATCAACCCTTGATCTGGCATATGCTGTATTGGTATGGAGTGATATCTCTGCTGAGAATAGTTCTGCATATACTGTGCACTGGAAGCAATCATGGAGGTGCCAACTGACGAGCCCATGGAGGAGCCCATAGAGGAGCCCATAGAGGAGCCCATAGATGAGCCCATTGAAGAGCCCATTGAAGAGCCCATTGAAGAGCCCATTGAAGAGCCCATTGAAGAGCCCATTGAAGATCCCATGGAAGATCCCATCGATGAGCCCATTGATGAGCCCATGGAGGACCCCAATGATGAGACTATAGAAGAGCCCATGGAAGAGCCCATGGAAGAGCCATGTGAGTTGTTAAGTGAAGGGCTTGTGGACACCATAAGCGAGGGACTTGCTGAAGTCATCAAAGAAGGGCTGGCTGAGGCGATGTGGGATGGACTTGTAGACGCCAACAAGCCCGACGCCGCCGTCCTCGTCGTCGTCGTCGTCGTCGTTGTTTGGGGAACGAATCTAGCTGGCTCGTCGACGGTTGAACTGCCTGACGCTCTGGTAGAAACCAAGTCTAACTCGTATTCAGCGTCCGTGTCAGAGCCACCAAAGCCCGAATCCGGGTCGTAGTCGTGGCGGGGAGTGATGCGCATACCTCGCTCCTTCCGCTTGGCCGCCTTGAACGCTGCTGAGATGTTCTTGATTCCCTTCTCCATGCACTGCAGCCGGCCAAGATCAGCAACAAGGCAAGACGAATACGAATCTGAAGAACTCACTTTTGCCTCGATGTTGGTCCACTTATCTCCAAGCCGCGCGGCGAGGATGCTCCACATCTCCTCCCTAGCGGCCATATATGCGACTGCCAATCGCTCAAAGTTGACCCCGTCCCAGTCTTCGGTGTTTCGTTTCTCCATCAGCCGTTCATGCCTTTTTCGACACGCGTTTCCAGACTTGTTTGGAAAGTGGGTATCTGCGATCGGCTGCCAGTTCATGCCTTGTGCGCGGGCCGCTATCAGTGTCTCATCATCCTCAGCTGTCCATATGGAAGTTTGACGATGAGTAATCGACTGGTCTGCCGATCTTTGCAATGCATCGTACCGATAATAGGACGACGGCTGCCGCTGGTCCTTTGGCATTATGTCTGGTGAGTGCCGTGGCTATTCTGTCCAGCTGTGTTCGTCCCCGGGCTGATGTGGCCCTTGGAATATTCCAAGTGACTAGTGCAGTGCGGAGAGCCTGGACATCTGCCCGACAATGGTAGTGGGCAGAGCCGTGATATTTATTGGGTCGGCAAACTTAGCGCTCGCCTGAAGAACAGCATGAGCCACGATAGAGAAAGCAAACGTTGTTTTTCACAGTGGAGAAATGAGGCAGATCCGATCGATGTTGGAGAGACCACGACGGTGCGAAACGAGATGGCGCTGAAGGATTCAAAGAGGCGTTTTCCTAAGCTGAGGGCGTAGAGTGGAGAGCAAAAAAAACGACCACGCAGGGCAGTGTGAAGACGCAGTGAGGACGGTCTCCAATGAAACGGGATGGGGTAGCAGACAAGACCAATGTGGAGAGTACGAAATAGAGCAGTGGTCTAACAACGGCAAAGTTTGATTTGATCACAGCGCTCGATCGGTTGCTCAATGGGTTTACCGCAGCACAAAGACATCAAAGATCCATGACAGCAGCTTCAGAGCCACAGACAAGGCTCAGACGACGCTCCATGATGAGCGAAGATGGGCCGTACCTAGGTGAAGAATGGCCAGCCAAAGAGAAGCCGCAAAAGCGGTCGTCTCTGGGTCGAATTGAAACAAAGCAGAATCCTTCCCGCACGGCGGGCGCGTTTAAATGCCTCTGGCCTTGGTCAGAATGGAAAGCCTCATTTTAGCCTTGCGGGCGTCAAAAGGCAGGCAACACACAGCATGCAGCCGTGGACGCATGAGCAAGCGAAAGCAACGGGACGTTGGCTGCTGGGCAAGGCTGAACCAGTCGGAGATGACGAGGATGCGCATGGGCCAATGGTTCAGCGCCTACGGTCGATCCTCAGCGAGCGATGGGCGGCGCGTTTTGGCGCGCAGACCCGTGGCCACGCCGGTGTGCGGCCACTGGCCTTTGGGCAGCGCGCGGCCGTCCGCCGGCCAGCTCTGCTCGTCCAGGCAGTGTCCATCGCGGCCGACGGAGACGACGACGGTTGCATTCCGCTCGCGTGGGCGTGCTTTCGGTCGTGATTGCGGTCGTGGCTCTGGGAGCGTGCCCTCTTGCCGAGCGCTGCTTGCGGATCCAGGTACGTGGAAATGGGACCTGGTGATTGTCGTCAGGACGAGCACTGTGACGAAACGAAAGGATTTGCATGATGGCGTGCCCCCATGGTCCCCGTTAATGAAATCTTTGCCTCTTTCCCATCAGCTCCTGTCCGACTCGCTTCGGTGGAGGCACCAAAGGCATACGGCGATGCGAACGACGCGCGAAACGGACGTGACGCCCTGGATGTCGTCATAGCATACGCGGTGTCGTCGCACAGCCAGGCTGGGCATCAATGCGAACGTGCGCAAGCAATGGCGCCGCGGTCGCGCGCCAACGTCGGTGGCAGAGGCTTCTGCAGCATCGCCATTGCGTGTCCGCTCGCATGTCTCGGGTGGAGGCTAGAGCGCGAGACAGTTCTGTGGCAGGAGGATTGTGCAGAGGCACTCTGCGCGTGGGATGAGACGGGAGGTCGGCCAGAGGGCCTGGGGCTTGGGCGGTTCGTCGGGGCCTCGCAGGGGCTTGTAGGGGGTTCCCGTGGGGACTCTTAGGGGGGTCTCGTAGGGAGTCTTGGGGGGTCTTCGCGAGTCGCGAGGGCCCCGACTAGAGGGTCCACCGGCACCGGCTCCATCTCTTGCGTCGGTCTCTCTTGATCACGGCACCACCTGCGCTGTCGGCCCTGCTGTGTGGGACGAGAACCCAACAAAGCATCACTTACCGGCTTTGACTTTTCGCAAACCCTCGACAATGTGAACGAAAAATCCAGTCGATCCCCCGGGCCGCCCACGCCTTCATTAGACTTTTTGCTACCCTTTATGTTGCCAGCAGCACGCGGTCGCTGCTGCAGCTCGCCGCGTCTGTCCCCGCTGCCATTGCGTGTCGTGCGCCAGCTGACGCTCAGGGGCGTGGCCTGGGATCGTTGTACATCATTGTCACCGCCAGCGTCGTCGACGGTTCAGGTCTCGACGCCGTCCTCTTTTCCTGGTGCAGCTCAGCAGCGACGCGTACTGCTTGCTCGGAACTTCCGGACCCAGCGTTTCACCACAAACTCAACTGGAAGTCGCAACAGCAGTACATGTAATGCCGCTCTCGTCGCGCCTTGGACCACCTCAAGACCTTCCGTCGCCCTGATATCGGTCGCTTTTTCGCCACGGTTTCCATCTGCAATGTCCGCAACCAGAGTCCAGACCAGGAGCCATGCCGGCCATTCGCATCATGGCGGTGGCCACCATCATCACCACGACACCACCTATCTCACGTCGACGGACAAGAACGACGCCGGCGTGCGCATCACCCGAATAGGCCTGTACGTGAATCTAGGCATGGCCATCGGTAAAGGTATTGGAGGCTATGTCTTCCATTCTCAAGGTACGTCGACCTGTTGATACGGACCCTAGGCCAGACATACACAACCGTTCATCCGTGCAATAAGCTAACCCTGGGACTTCAACTTCTCCAGCGTTGACTGCCGATGCCGTGCACAGCCTCACAGATCTGGTATCTGACTTCCTGACCTTGGCCACCGTGGCGTGGGCCCTAAAGCCCGCTACCGAACGTTTCCCCCTGGGTTACGGCAAATTCGAGTCGTTGGGCTCGTTAGGCGTCTCTTCGCTGCTGCTCGTAGGCGGCGTGCTCATGGGCTGGAGCTCTGCTCTGGAACTGTGCCATCTATACCTTCCCGCCTTTGCAGAGATCATGGAACATATCGGGGCGGGCCACTCGCACGGTCATGATCACCAGATTCCGAATATACAGGCAGCGTGGCTAGCGGGAGGGAGCGTGCTCGTCAAGGAATGGCTCTACAGAGCGAGTACGTTTCAGAATCTAGCCGGGCATGCAGAAAGCGGACAATGTACTAATTTGAGAAAAACGCAGCCATGAAGGTCGCCAAAGAGCGCAAATCCTCCGTCCTCGAATCGAACGCCGTCCACCACCGCGTCGACTCCCTCACCGGAATTGCAGCTCTCGTCTCCATCGCCGTGTCCAACATCTTCCCCACTTTTGCGGGTGCCGATGCAGTTGGCGGCCTGCTGATTTCATGGCTTGTCGTCCGCGCAGGCTGGGCGAACACGTATACATCGTTAGTCGAGCTCGCAGACGCAGGCGTTGATTCCGAAATCAAGGACAAGGTACATCGTGCCACGACCAAAGCGCTTGACGCTCTGCGACTACCGGAAGTTGTGGAGGTTCGACGTGTGCAGGGCATCAAGGCTGGGCAGAGTTATCTCCTCGAGGTGGAACTGGCCGTGCCCAAGAGCTGGAATGTTGCGCAAACACGCAGCGTGGAGGACGCTGTCCGGACGCGAATAGGCGAGAAGGTCAGAGGCGCGCGGCGTGTTAGGATACGCTTTGTGCCCAAAGAATCCAAAGATGACTTCGAGGAGGAGTTCATTTCCCCGAGTGTAAGCGCGAGGTCAAGCCCAGAGCCAGAGGACAATCACGATCATGACCACGATCACGACCAAGAGCACAATGGCCATTCGCATACCCATGGAAACAGCAATGGGACGGCTCATAAGCATGTGAACGGGAATGGCGTTACCAAGAGACGGTAACAGAATTGCGAAATAGACCGGATTGATCGTCTTCGTTTGGATAGAACTTAGATCTTCCAAATATAAAAGGAAGCATATTTTCCTGCTCATCTTAAACAAAAAAAAAAAAAAAAAAATAACCGAAATCCAGGTTCCCCAGAATAATCTCTTCTGCAAGCGCATTGTGAAACAGCACCGATGCCACGACGAGAGATGTAAACGAAGTCTGCCTTTAACGAAGCTCTTCGCTTCTTCAATCCATCCTCACTGTAGTAGCTGAAGGTGCAAGTCTGGGGGTGAGCATTTCGACATTCTTCATGAACTGAAGGGTCGCTACTCTTTATTTCCTACAAACCAAACTGTATTCTGCATTTAATGAATTCAACTTGAAATGATGTCATTCGATGTCACGAGAAAAATCAGTCACCCCCAGATTTCAACTTTGGGTAACCAACTGCAAAACCCTCCGCCATTTGTACACACCACCGCGGGGGCTACATGCCGGCTCCTATCCGTAGTCGTGTCTGCGGATGGCTGACGAACAGGAACTGCTCGGCTTCTTGTCCTGCAATTTGCTTGAGGCTCAATGGCTTTTGCCATCATCCGCCGCTCGGTGAGGCTAAGTTATACAAAGATAATGGTTGCTGCTTGGCGTGGTGCAGAGCTAACGATGGATACCTTTCCACGTTCTTACCGGCCATAAAGTACAAACAAGAATGACCCTTTGCGTTGGCTCGCAACTTTTCTCGGCAGATACCTTATTATTCGCCCACGCGGGACTCGCTTGTGGATGTAGTGTTTTTCAACTGATACAAACTGTTGAAAAAGTGCTTGGTTCCGACAAGCAGCACTTAAGACTTGCTGAAGGTACCTCATGATATACGAGGAGAGGCTCCCCAATCACATCCCATTCGATCGCATTGCCGTGCTTAAGCACTGATCTATCTTATCGCCGGATCTATCCTTGATTCATCCGTAAACAAATCGTGGCTGAAGGCACAATTCGACCATAGTTTGCGCGCGTGCCAGGCTTTGATCTTAGAATCCACATTTCAATCAATGGACGAGTTTCAATTAATAGATGGCCCGCATAGGAAACCTTTTGGTAACTCGAAAATCAAAGGCAGACTCCCGAGTCTCAGCATGATCCTCCCTTGAATATGCATCCAGTTGTACAGAAGTACTGCAACACCACAAACATGGCACAGCCGACTGGTTGGAGAAGGCTACAGATCAAGATGAAAATTTCGTGGATGTTAAAGCATGTCTAAAAATAGCGAACTGGGAATTCGAGGAGCGTTAGATTTGCGTCATTGCACGAGGAAATATCGTCCAGAATTAAAGACGCACTCGTGATTCCAGATTAAATTTCTCTCCGAGACGAATGTGACGTGTCCGCATTCTCGCTTGCTGCACAATTGGCACTCGCTCGCGGTATTTCGCTTTCCTTGGACGATCTTGATAAACACCGAAAATCACCAGTTATCTTCCCTCGGGCGCTGGTCTAAGTCTAACCATGGGGCGAATACGGTGCAAGTGAGATCGGAACATCGTTGAGATGCCTACTAGATCGTATTGACACCTTCCTGTGACGGCGAGGATCGTCACCGCGCCATCGCGAATCTGGAAGGCTGAAGCTCGTACTTGGGTTGATCTGGAGGGGAAATCATGCGCCCCTCGATGTGGCCGGCGAGCTTATCTTAGTTACATCGCAGGTGCCGCAGGACTCCGTCGAGGAGATCCAAGCAGACGAAAAAAAAAAAAAAAATATCATGGGGCCTTTTTTAGATGGATGTAGCCCCCCCAGGTCGTGCTTCTCTCGGCCTTTGCTTGTCGAGCTTGGTGAAACACAATGCAAAGCTTGGCAGCCTACCTGTTCGCCCTTTTGTTTTGCTGCGGCAGTGTTCGTTCAGCGCCGGCATGGGCAAGAATTTCTCGTAGGGACGGCAATGGCCGACCTGAATCGTATGAAGCGCACACAATAGATATGCCCGTAGACCATTTCCCGGACTCTGATCGGTACGTCCCGCACACGAACGCCACGTTCAAGCAGCGATACTTCTTTGACGACACCTACTATCAACCTGGGGGGCCTGTATTTCTGTACATTGGCGGCGAGACAAGTGGCGAAAGTCGCTTTTCGAATTTGCAGACGGGAATCATTCAGATTTTGATGAACGCTACGAATGGCTTGGGAGTCATTCTCGAGAACCGCTACTATGGCGAGAGCTATCCATTTGAAACAAGTACCACCGATGAACTACGTTTCTTGACGACGGAACAGACAATTGCGGATAATGCATACTTTGCCCAGCACGCGGCTTTCCCGGGCATCAACGCAAGTTTGAACGCCCCTCACACGCCCTGGATCCTGTACGGGGGCAGTCTTGCGGGAGCGCAGACTGCGTTCTCCCTTGTTGAATACTCTGGCCTTTTGTGGGGCGGAATAGCCTCCAGCGGCACGATACATGCTCAGGTTGAATATCCGGAGTGGTACACGCCAATCCAGAAGTACGGACCTCAGGACTGCATTTCCAGAATTAACGCCATTGTGGACAAGATTGATGCTTTGATTGAATCCCAGCAGACGGAGGCGATACAAAAAGTCAAGGACATCTTCGGACTTGGCGCCTTGGAAGATATTCGCGACTTTGCAATGACGATTGCTTTCCCCCTTGGTGGGCCGATGAATTATCCCACGAATACCTGGCAGGAGCTGAATTGGTATCCTGAATACGATTCGGAAGATTTCTTCTGGTTTTGCGGTAATGTCACTGATGATAGCGCCCCGGCTGAGATCAAGGCCACCGACTATGCACTGTCGAATTACACAAACGGGGAGCCGTGGACAGGACTCGGTGGCTACGCAGATTATGTGAAGAAGGTTGTCGTATCGGCTTGCCCCAGTCCAGATCTTATCGGCACGACGGAATGCTTTAGCACGCAAAATGGTGAGTTGGCGTGAGGGCTTTTTTTTCAACGCAACAAGCTGACCATGGACAGAGAGCTTCTACGCAGACGCCACGAACTCAGCCAGCAGAAGCTATCTCTACGAGACATGTAACGAAGAAGGGGCGTATCAAGTTGCGTCCAAGTCTGGGCCTTCACTCATCCTTAGGGTTCTTCAGGCAGACTATACACAGCAGTGGTGCACTTGGGCATTTCCTCCGGGCGAATACAACCGGATCCCAGACTCTCCCGATCTTTCTTACTACAGGAAGTACGGCGACTTCAACTTATCAGCGCCGCGACTCGCTCTCATTGACGGAGATGTGGATGTGGTCAGTCTACTGTGCTTATGGCGTTAGCCTTGCAGACGCTAATGCTCTGTCAGAGTCTAGATTGCATTTTTAAACGTTGCTTGATTCTTCATTTCGGCTATACTCAAAACCGAAGATGACGCCAAGAATTCCCATCAAAGTCTTTCCCAAGTTTTTTTTTTTTTTTTTTTTTTTTTTT